>NW_007377516.1:86699-151783 GCF_000475195.1 Diaphorina citri
TATGTTACCTGTCCGCCTGCGGCACAGTAACAACACAAAGTGATACAAAAAAAGTTAGAAAAGAATCCCTCTTACCGAATCTAACCGTGCGTGATAACCAACAATAATAAACCGCCAACAACTGGCGCCAGATGAGTCTTTGGAAAGGAAAGAAGATAGCGTTCTCCAGAGCATTATAGGGTCTGCCAGGCACGTAGAAGATGGACGCTCGCCAATGTAAGGGAATGTGCCCAATGATCATGAACACACCGGCAATGCCCCACTTCACACCCTGGAAAATCAAGAAGACAAAAGTCAATTTCAAATATCTATTACTTTCTAGTGCTCTCACTTCTCAGGTTACTTTCTAGTAGGAAGTTTCTAGCGCTCTCGTGTTGACCCAACAAATGGGTCTTTCCTCGCCCATCTGGTGAGAGGTATTCCACGGGAATCACGGGATGGACATGCTACAACTTAAGGTCTGTTTGACTTAACTACTTTGCTTTTGAGTAAATGGTTGTACGACCCCGAAATGAGTTGATTGTGATTTCAGTTATGTGTTTTGCTATATGTTATCTTTATCCAACAGATCGTTGGATAATTGTCACACTCTCTCGAGGAGTGCGAGTGATTGTAATAGGGACATCGCGATTAAAATCGATAATCCTTAGCAGATGATCCAAGCCGATACGTCATCGTAAATTTGTCAAGGCTAATTATTGAAGTACTGGAAGTATAAGACTACAAGGGCTAGTGCTCCAATTCAGACATGCATTTACAAACTTTTGAGAAGATAAGATTTACTTTAAGAGAGCAATCCTTAGCAGACGTCCGCAATGATCCAAGCCAATACGTCATCGTAAATTTGTCAAGGCTAATTGAAGGACTGGAAGTATAAGACTACAAGGGCTAGTGCTCCAATTCAGACATGCATTTACAAACTTTTGAGAAGATAAGATTTACTTTAAGAGAGCATTGAATGTTGAACATAACAAAACGAGACATCCAGTCGGAACAGGATATGGCTGAGGTACATCTCTGGTACAATTCTGGCAGTGACTGGTGGTGCTAGACCAGTCTACCTTAAGATCTACTCACGCCCGTATATCTTATTGAATGTTGAACATAACAAAACGAGACATCCAGTCGGAACAGGATATGGCTGAGGTACATCTCTGGTATAATTCTGGCAGTGACTGGTGGTGCTAGACCAGTCTACCTTAAGATCTACTCACGCCCGTATATCTCATTGCGATACCACTGTACCTAGAGGTGACGTACTGAAATTTTATCGACAACTTCTTGGTGCACCAGAAACTCGTTAAACTAGTTTTAAACTCTGTGTGAGGGAACAAATAGTACTTAGATAGGTAAGTGTTTACTCGGGGTCTGATGTTTTTGTACAGTTGGTCAGAGTAAGGAAACAATGTTGAGGAAAAAATCGCGGGGTTTCGAAACTTGTTTTCCCGCTCTTGGACGAAGAAGGGACATTGAAAATATGTAGTTTTAAAAACTGAAAACTCATGCCAAGTGGACTCACATTGATTTTATGTTGGTCAATTTGTGAACACTTATCATGCATCTGCGCATGCGCAGAAACCCAAAGTGCCTTTCAAATAAACTCACGGGTGAGTGGAGAACATCAACATTTTAAGATTGAAACCTCAGGAAAAACCATCTAGGTACTCGAAATTCGAAGCCCATTGACTATAAAAAAATCCACATAATAAAATACGGCTATTGACTGCTACATATGTTTACTACTTTACTCACTTCTCATTGCCCAGTACGTAAAGTTCTTCACATGCTCAACGTATATCTCACTGTGTCTCTTGCATTCGGTGTTGTTCGTACCAAACCTGTTTTATAATTGGAAATAATATCAACAATCAACTAAATTATTATAGAAAGAGGAAAAAACGTTTAAATTCCCTTGTACCTAAATTAATTGTGTCGATTTTACCTATAGTGCAGACTATTACTTTAAGGCACCTAAAAACAAGTTCATATATTATTTGTACCTACCCAAAAAGGGACCTAAAGTGGGTACCTACTTAGTACCTGCCCTATAATCCTATAACAATCTACCCTCATAAAGTTACATGTACTGTAATTATTATGTCTATTTATTACAGGTGATTACTTACCCTGCAACTTACTAATACAAGTATTGCGATGAAGCATAAATTTCTAGGTGTACCTAATTATACCCTTATTCTACATGTTTAAGACTATGAGTTATGACACTTATGACTCAATCCCTGTTTTACAGGCTCTAACCAGGCTATCAAGAACAACACAGGTACCTAGGTAATAAATTAATAACAGAAAGGTAGGTAATACACAATCAGTCAACTTACCCATACAAGTATTGCGATGAAGCATAAAGTTCTAGGTGTACCTAATTATACCCTTATTCTACATGTTTAAGACTATGAATTATGACACTTATGACTCAATCCCGGTTTTACAGGCTCTAACCAGGCTATCAAGAACAACACAGGTACCTAGGTAATAAATTAATAACAGAAAGGTAGGTAATACACAATCAGGTATTGTACAGTTGTTTATTGTTTTAAATTTCATAACACCCATCGTCCGATGGTCATTTTATTTATTTTTACACAGATAGTACAGAACGAAATTGAAACATGTTGACTCTTTTCCAAAGTTGTGTACCTATTTAGTCAAGTGAAGACCTTTTATTTTTACACAGATAATACAAAACGATTGTTCAGGCATATTCAAGATTGATGGGCTCTCATCTAAATCATGATACAAGTTGCTAAAGACGTCATCGTCATCTTAGCATTCTTTCAGATACTCTCGGTTGGACAGCATTAAGGCCGGGGGCCACAATGTGAGTTTAAACTCGGTTTAAGTTTTAAACTCGATTTAAGCAATCTGATAGGCTGAAATTTTTGGAATTTTTCGCAATCAACCAATCAGATTGAATCCAAATATGCTCACTTGTGGCCCCGGCCATAAGAAGAAAAGTTCTTTCCTGCTTAATGCTGTCCAGTGGACAGCATTAAGGCCGGGGGCCACAAAGTGGTGCAGTGGTCAAGGCGCTCGCCTGGTAAACAGGAGGGCGTGGGTTCAATCCCAGCCGAGGTATGGAATTTTATCATTTCTGAAATGTCAAATGGAAAAATGAAATCAAAATTTGTATGTTTATGGAATTTTATCAATGGGAATAAATAATTGAAGGTCATATATGTACGATGGGTTGAAGGTCAAATTTCCAATGACCTTGACACCTACCTCTTCGGTGAATGCTGGATTGAAGGTCAAATTTCAAATGACCTTGACACCTACCTCTTCAGTGAACTCTGGATTGAAGGTCACATTGCCAATGACCTTGACACCTACATACCTCTTCAGTGAACTCCGGATTGAAGGTCACATTTCCAAGGACATTCATATTGCGATGTCCTACGATGATTTGACACATGCTGATTGCCTTCAGAGCATGAATGACACTCTCTGAAATATTAGGAGACGAAAAAGGTAAAGTTTGGACACTGAAATATCTTCCATGATGAAGCCTATCTTCATAGAATGTGTCAAGTACTCGTTCGTACTAAACCTAACCAAACTGAACCTCCTAAAACTACTTAGCAAACCTGCGATCAGTCATCAGTTAGTCTAGTTAGCTTGGAAGGTCGATATGTCTTGTAAGCGCTGGGTCGTGCATTCGGTTCGTTCTCATAGCGAACTTTATCCTCAACAGATAAGGTTCGTTCTCGGAAAGGCAAACTTTTTCTATCCTGCCCTCCTCTTCTCTTTGATTTCGGGACGATAAGACCTCCGTTGTCACAGTTTCCTCTATCAAACTTCTCAAGGTGTATCCAAACATAGTCGACTGGCCGTCGATCGACGAGGCGGATCTATGTTATCGAGGCAGTGTGGACGGTTCAGTCGACATCGATCGACGGCCGGTCGACTATGCGTGGACCCACCTTCAAAAAATAATAATAACTCACGATTTCAGTAAATTGTGGATTGATGATGACATTTCCGAGGAAGTGCATGACTCGATTAGGAGATGAAAAGGTAAAGTTTGGACACTGAAATATCTTCCATGATGAAGCCTATCTTCATAGAATGTGTCAAGTACTCGTTCGTACCAAACCTAACCAAAGTGAACCTCCTAAAACTACTTAGCAAACCTGCGATCAGTCATCAGTTAGTCTAGTTAGCTTGGAAAGTCGATCTGTCTTGTAAGCGCTAGGTCTTGCAAGTCTTTGTCCCTACAATCTTGAAGAGGATTAGCACACCGACTTACAGCTGAGATTTTATTCCCCTTCTTCACTTACCGCGTGCATCCTGAAGCCAGATTCCTTCAAATTGATGTATAGGTAGCCACAGAACAGGCCAAACACATTGCTCTCGTGTTGACCCAACAAATGGGTCTTTCCTCGCCCATCTGGTGAGAGGTATTCCACGGGAATCACGGGATGGACATGCTACAACAATAGAAAAGTCAACTGTTTATATCAAATTTTATTGAGTGCGTCCAAAATTACAGAAGAAGCAAAATACGATCGCTTGCGTCCATAGCGAGGATGCTTGTCATACACAGTTTCAAGAGTGGTCATGAGACGGCCATGTTACCTGTCGCCTGTCGCACAGTAACTAACACAAAGTGATACAAAAAAGTTAAAAAGAATCTCTTACCGAATCTAACCGTGGCGTGTAACACAATAATAAACCCAACAATGGGCGCCCAGATGAGTCTTTGGAAGGAAAAGAAGATAGCGTTCTCCAGAGCATTATAGGGTCTTCCAGGCACGTAGAAGATGCCGCTGCCAATGTAGGGAATGTGCCCAATGATCATGAACACACCGGCAATGCCCCACTTCACACCCTGGAAAATCAAGAAGACAAAAGTCAATTTCAAATATCTATTACTTTCTAGTGCTCTCACTTCTCAGGTTACTTTCTAGTAGGAAGTTTCTAGCGCTCTCGTGTTGACCCAACAAATGGGTCTTTCCTCGCCCATCTGGTGAGAGGTATTCCACGGGAATCACGGGATGGACATGCTACAACTTAAGGTCTGTTTGACTTAACTACTTTGCTTTTGAGTAAATGGTTGTACGACCCCGAAATGAGTTGATTGTGATTTCAGTTATGTGTTTTGCTATATGTTATCTTGATCCAACAGAAAAAGTAGATATTAGTGTAAACATATATTTTTAGTAGGAACCCACTACCTATTATGGTGCTCGCCTCACAAGTTCTCAATGTTCCAAAATTTCCAATTATTAGCTAACACCTGAGAGCTAGTTGACAACCTGGTGAGTTCTACAAAGAATTAAACTCATCCTACTTAGGTACTCTAAGTTCGAAGGTGCTGGCTAAAAACACCTTGGTTATACCAACTACACGTACTCATGCTCAGACCGTCAGAACATGTGAAAAATCTTCAGACACAGATCTCTCAGACAGTCTGACAGACTGCGGAAAGCGCGGGTGTAAAGGGACTTTTTAACTCTGTCCCAGCAGAAAAAACAAAGCACATTCTATTCTATCCCAGACTTACTTTGAAGAAGTCCCAAGCGTTGGCATTGGCCTCCTGTTCATAATAATCACCGGAGTGATCGCCATTATAATAGTCCGGATAGTACTGACGGGTCGGACGGAAGCTCAGAGTGGGCAAACAGTATTTGCCCAGGATTCTGAAGTCCGGCTTGGTGATGTACATGCCAACACATTCGTCGTAATTGCCGAGCTGCCAGAAGTTGGCGTCCAGGATGCCCGTGGGCGACAGGCAAACAGTATTTGCCCAGAATTCGGAAGTCCGGCTTGGTGATGTACATGCCAACACATTCGTCGTAATTGCCGAGCTGCCAGAAGTTGGCGTCCAGGATGCCCGTGGGCGACAGGACAGACGAGTCACGCACTGCGGGCAGAAGACAATTCAGTACATGGTAACACATGTGCACAAAATGAAAGAGTTTGTAAAATTGGAAGAACGCGCGTGGTAAGCTGGTAAAGTTAGTTTGTCGTTTGGAATTTAGACAGACCGAGAAAAATGTGATTGAAATGTGTTTCCAGGACCTACCCTCAAATATGTCAGAGCATGTACATAGTCTTTAAAAAAATAATAATAATAATAATAAATAGAAAAGAAGAAAAGAAAAGAAAAAAAATACAGATAAGATCCGAATCGAACCCGTGACTTGGACCTTACAAGGCAGACCTTACTAAACCAGTGCTTATCGCTTACTAAACTATAAATGCAATGTTATATCTACACACCTATGCACAGTTGAGTAAAAAGTAGAGATTACGCTAATATTGATTAGTCTGATTACTTGTTTCATTTTACCGCTGCGCGCCGCGCCGTTTTTATTTCGTATCAAGGAAACCACTTACTGCTACATGACTCATTTCGTCTGTGTTGTAGCATTCCCTTTCCCTAGTATGTCCGCCCATCAGATGGGCGATAAGAAGCACAATACTTTCCATTTAGGTGTTAATTCCTCAGATGGACGATAAGGTACACAATAATTCCCATTCAAAAAGTCAACCTACCTTGTAAGATCCAACAGATCGTTGGATAATTGTCACACTCTCTCGAGGAGTGCGAGTGATTGTACTAGGGACATCGCGATTAAAATCGATAATCCTTAGCAGACGTCCGCAATGATCCAAGCCAATACGTCATCGTAAATTTGTCAATTCTAATTATTGAAGTACTGGAAGTTTATGACTACAAGGGCTAGTGCTCCAATTCAGACATGCATTTACAAACTTTTGAGAAGATAAGATTTACTTTAAGAGAGGACTAACATCTTAAGTCTTTGTCCCTACAATCTTGAAGAGGATTAGCACACCGACTTACAGCTGAGATATATTCCCCTTCTTCACTTACCGCGTGCATCCTGAAGCCAGATTCCTTCAAATTGATGTATAGGTAGCCACAGAACAGGCCAAACACATATGTGTGTGGCGGAAAAAGCTCGAGACCGCGGTCTGTCAGACGGTTTGAACGTGTGTGGCGGCCATTAGTTTATCGTTAGATATATCATTGGTTTATTAGTTACCTACTTTATTTCATAGAAAAGACCATCCTAGAATGTCCTAAGACTTAGATACTACTCAAAATGTCTTTTCTACACCAACAATGACCCTTGACCTCTGATGCCTCAGGGGCGCCATTCTCACCAGCATACGTCACCTAATTCCATTCCAAACACATAGGGGAAAGCTCTCAGGTGACTCTTGACGTACACATTTTGGAACATCGGCTCCGAAGGAGGGTCATGCATGTTTCTGAAATAGTGAAACATCGCCTTCTTTCAAAACCCTCTGTTTTCAATATGACTTGATTTATTGTGACTAAGGAAATCACCCAATACCCAGTAGTCCCAGTATTTAGGAAATTACCCAGTGTCACCATAGTTCGGAGGTGAGCTATGGGAGTGACTTGATTTAATGTGACTAAGGAAATCACCCAATACCCAGTAGTCCCAGTATTTAGGAAATTACCCAGTGTCACCATAGTTCGGAGGTGAGCTATGGGACATGGGACTATGGGACAGATTCTTCACAAGAATCACAAGCTGAAGCCATTTTCTGAAATAGCCCAAATTACCCATTGTTTAGACGGGAGATTTGTAAATCTGTTACAATGGGACAAATTCACACACAGTTATCAGATTCTCAATCAGTCGTACAAAAGTCCCTTTTGTCCAAAAGTAGAGGTTTTCTTTTCGATCCAATTATTGTATTTGCTGGGTCGAACTTCAAGTAGGTTCCTACTTACTTCATATACGTCTTGAAGTGACTCCAGTACTGGCCGGCATACACCACTGAAGCCATTTTCTGAAATGGCCCAAATTACCCATTGTTTGGACGGGAGATCTGTAAATCTGTTACAATGGGACAAATTCACACACAGTTATCAGATTCTCAATCAGTCGTACAAAAACCCCCTTTCGTCCAAAAGTAGAGGTTTTCTTTTCGATCCAATTGTATTTGCTGGGTCGAACTTCAAGTAGGTTCCTACTTACTTCATATACGTCTTGAAGTGACTCCAGTACTGGCCGGCATACACCACATACGGTGGATACACAATGAAGAATACCATGAGGCCCACCAATACGGGATAGGCGGCCTTCCGCCACTTCCAGGCGATCCAAACAACTATAGTGCCACCAATGAAGAAGTGGAAGTCGCATGCCAAGTACCACGCTTGTACCATACACTGGAAAGAGAATCGAATATGAATAATAGAATTGAAAATGCATAGGTACTAAGACACGCATTAATAACCCTGGTTTTTAATGTACCAGATGTGTTCTGTGGGCATCAGCTCAGTCTTTTTCGCTAGACTTGCCTATAAACTTAACCAAGGGTGAATAAAGGCAGAAGCACACATCACGTCACGTAAGCTCACGTGACGAGAATTGAAAATGCATAGGTACTAAGACACGGATTAATAACCCTGGTTTTTAATGTACCAGATGTGTTCTGTGGGCACCAGTTCAGTCTTTTTCGCTAGACTTGCCTATAAACTTAACCAAGGGTGAATAAAGGCAGAAGCACACATCACGTCACGTAAGCTCACGTGACGTGACGTAACGATAGTGTGCTTCTACCTTAACAGTCATGGTAGGTACATAGGTTTCATCACTTCACAAGTTTCATCATACTACAACAGCTCTATCCTGAACAGATACGTTTCGTTCTCGGAAAGGCTGACTAAGGTCTTACTTGATTCTCATTGTTGACGTAGTTGTTGATGTACAACAAATTTGTCCACCAGTTCTTGCTAACACTTATCATGCATCTGCGCACGCGCAGAAACCCAAAGTGCCTTTCATCATGAGGCTAAATAAACTCACGGGTGAGTGGAGAACATCAACATTTTAAGATTGAAACCTCAGGAAAAACCATCTACTCGAAATTCGAAGCCCATTATGAAGGTACCTACACAAAATTCAAAACCCATCTTAGGTTCTTAAAATTCAAAGTCCATGAACTCAAAATTCAAAATCCATAATTTACACAAACTTCGAAACCCGACGATTCATCTACTCAAAATGGTACAACGAAAGTCATTGCCATTTGGTGATACTTGCACCTAGTAAATATTTTCTGCTTTAGACATTAACCGTATTTTGTTATGTGACTTTTTTATAGCCAACATAGAACCAATGAAATTGTGATACCTATTCCCCTTAGTGGAGCAAGTGTGGACGTCCAAAAGTCCAAACCGGAATCTCTTTGGTTCAGCCATGTTGACTATAAAAAAAATCACATAATAAAATACGGCTATTGACTGCTATGTTTACTCACTTCTCATTGCCCAGTACGTAAAGTTCTTCACATGCTCAACGTATATCTCACTGTGTCTCTTGCATTCGGTGTTGTTCGTGTCCAAAATAGCGAAGTTGTTCATCAGATCGTAAAAAGCCGAAGAGATCCAAATCCAGTCCGATTGGTTAGACGGCAAATTTTGGTCGTACCAACATGGTTTGATTCGGTCCTGGTTGTCTTCTTGTTTGGTTGAGATGGAGAACGCAGAGATCCTGAAAAGGGCGCGAAATTGTGATGTTTCGATTGAAACTCAGTCTTTTTCGCTAGACTTGCCCATAAACTTAACCAAGGGTGAATAAAGGCAGAAGCACACATCACGTCACGTAAGCACATTTCATCATTTCACAAGTTTCATCATACTACAACAGCTCTATCCTGAACAGATATGTACGTTTCGTTCTCGGAAAGGCCGACTAAGGTCTTACTTGATTCTCATTGTTGACGTAGTTGTTGATGTACAACAAATTTGTCCACCAGTTTGCCCTACACCGTTCTGACTCCCGGATAACCACACTCTCCCACAGGGGACCCTCGCCCAAATGGGGCAGAACGTAAATGTAGAACGCCACAATCACCATGTACACGGGAGTGATTCTGAAAAAAAAAGATATTTCTACCTTAACAGTCATGGTAGGTACATAGGTTTCATCACTTCACAAGTTTCATCATACAACAGCTCTATCCTGAACAGATAAGTTTCGTTCTCGGAAAGGCTGACTAAGGTCTTACTTGATTCTCATTGTTGACGTAGTTGTTGATGTACAACAAATTTGTCCACCAGTTTGCCCTACACCGTTCTGACTCCCGGATAACCACACTCTCCCACAGGGGACCCTCGCCCAAATGGGGCAGAACGTAAATGTAGAACGCCACAATCACCATGTACACGGGAGTGATTCTGAAAGATAAGATATATTACTTTCTTCTTATTGTACATGATTTTACATTAACACGTATAAGTACAACGTCAAATATTAATAATAACAATAATAATGATGATAACAATATATAGGTATAACATTTTATGATTATGTAGTAACACTTATTTATATATATCTTCATAACTGTATAACACCATAAGATGAAAGTTGGGTGGAAGAGCTCACGAAGGAAGAAGCCTGCCCTAAATAACAGTGATATTGTTTTCTGTAATGCCCTGCCTTGGTGTTTCCTTTTAGAGGAAACAAAAGGAAATCGGTATTTGTCGAATGATCTGACAGTTTTTAGCAGTACCTACCCAGGCTATTCTATCCACCAGTTTTTCAGATTCCAATTTTTCTGCCCGCCCACCTGATGAGAAGCACGGGATGGGCATGCTACGACACATGAGTCTAATGTAGCAGTTGTTTCATTGCTACGAAATAAAAAAAAAAACGGCAGTGAAACACATGGGAACTATGAGAAGTACGCGTGCTTACCGCAAAATTCGATAGATGTAAATGACGAAGAAGTTGATCTGTCCCTTCCGTGCCTCGAGTTCTTGGAACAGGTAGTAGAACGTGAGGAATCCTCCGATGACGAAGAACGTGTCCACAAAAAAAGATAAGATATAGGTATTACTTACTTTTTTATTGTACCTACATGATTTTACATTAACACGTATTAAGTACAACGTCAAATATTAATAATAACAATATATACCTAGGTATAACATTTTATGATTATGTAGTAACATTTATTTATATAATATATATCTTCATAACTGTATACCACCATAAGATGAAAGTTGGGTGGAAGAGCTCACGAAGGAAGAATCCTGCCCAAAAATAACAGTGATATTGTTTTCTGTAATGCCCTGCCTTGGTGTTTCCTTTTAGAGGAAACAAAAAGAAATCGGTATTTGTCGAATGATCTGACAATTTTCAGCAGTACCCAGTCTATTCTATCGACCAGTTTTTCAGATTCCATTTTTTCTTCTCGCCCACCTGATAAGAAGCACGGGATGGGCATGCTACGACACATGAGTCTAATGTAGCAGTTGTTTCATTGCTACGAAATAAAAAAAACGGCAGTGAAACACATGGGAACTATGAGAAGTACTCGTGCTTACCGCAAAATTCGATAGATGTAAATGACGAGGAAGTTGATCTGTCCCTTCCGTGCCTCGAGTTCTTGGAACAGGTAGTAGAACGTGAGGAATCCTCCGATGACGAAGAACGTGTCCACAATCAACGTTCCGTTGTTGAAGTAACCCCAGAACGGATTTTTGACTCTCTGAAATGTTAGGAGACGAAAAAGGTAAAGTTTGGACACTGAAATATCTTCCATGATGAAACCCATCTTCATAGAATGTGTCAAGTACTCGTTCGTACCAAACCTAACCAAACTGAACCACCTAAAACTACTTAGCAAACCTGCGATCAGTCATCAGTTAGTCTAGTTAGCTTGGAAAGTCGATCTGTCTTGTAAGCGCTAGGTCTTGGATTGAAATGGGGGACTTTTCTAGCGACATACCTGTTGGCGAAGTCCAAAAAAATTAAAATGTATCTATATGGTACTATTACGCCCGATAAGTTATGGTCCGAGCAAAAGTCAGGTATAAATAGGTAGTAAAAGGGTATCTATTTGTAAGAAGTTTTTGAAAAGATGGGTAAACACTACACAATACATAAGTATAGGTAGGCACTTCTCAATAGTCATAGAAGTGATAGTCGGAGCGTCAGCGAGCGAGTAATGTGCTGTGAAATTATAAATACTATAAATTTAAAAGACGTTATCTTACCAAGCATTATCTTCTTTTACTAATGCCAACTTTTAAACACCCGGAAAGTTCAAATGGACGGCAAATTTTGGTCGTACCAACATGGTTTCATTCGGTCCTGGTTGTCTTCTTGTTTGGTTGAGATGGAGAACGCAGAGATCCTGAAAAGGGCGCGAAATTGTGATGTTTCGATTGAAATGGGGGACTTTTCTAGCGACATACCTGTTGGCGAAGTCCAAAAAAATTAAAATGTATCTATATGGTACTATTACGCCCGATAAGTTATGGTCCGAGCAAAAGTCAGGTATAAATAGGTAGTAAAAGGGTATCTATTTGTAAGAAGTTTTTGAAAAGATGGGTAAACACTACACAATACATAAGTATAGGTAGGCACTTCTCAATAGTCATAGAAGTGATAGTCGGAGCGTCAGCGAGCGAGTAATGTGCTGTGAAATTATAAATACTATAAATTTAAAAGACGTTATCTTACCAAGCATTATCTTCTTTTACTAATGCCAACTTTTAAACACCCGGAAAGTTCAAATAGTCCATTTCCTATCTATTCTATTAAAGTTTAGGTATTCAAGCAGTTCTTCTTGAGACAAAATCAAGTCTCTCTTTGGTCACCAGGCAGGCATCTAAATTTTATTTCCGCCATCCGCAATTGTGTCTTTGCTGATACCCAAGTTAAAAGATTTTTTTCCTTTACAAATTTCTCATAAAGACAATGCAATCAATGGTGGAATGTATTATCGATCATCGGCAAAGCAACAAATGCCCAATGTGCAATGCGTAACTTGCAACCAATGAAATACAATACTTCGTTTGGTATACTTTTTCGTATTTTGAAAACCTGCTGTTCACACATAGTTGACCGCTGTCGATCGATGACTGAAACCGTCCACACTGCCTTGTCTGCCTCGACAACATAAATTCACCTCGTCGATCGGTATCGATCGATCGACGGCCATAGACTATGTGTGGACACAGCTTAAGAATGACTTCAAAATGTGTTCAACATTATTCTTACCTCTTTGGATTCCTCGGCACACTTTGAACCCATCTAGACCCAGACATGGACCTCTCCTCTTGTTCTCCTTCGGGAAGAGCAAAGCAACAAATGCCCAATGCGTAACTTGCAACCAATGAAATACAATACTTCGTTTGGTATACTTTTTCGTATTTTGAAAACCTGCTGTTCACACATAGTTGACCGCTGTCGATCGATGACTGAAACCGTCCACACTGCCTTGTCTGCCTCGACAACATAAATTCACCTCGTCGATCGGTATCGATCGATCGACGGCCATAGACTATGTGTGGACACAGCTTAAGAATGACTTCAAAATGTGTTCAACATTATTCTTACCTCTTTGGATTCCTCGGCACACTTTGAACCCATCTAGACCCAGACATGGACCTCTCCTCTTGTTCTCCTTCGGGAAGAAACATCTGCTGTCCAACTTTATCCAGAACCGCTTCCAAATCAATGGGAATCTTCACCTCTTTGACACTAGGCGTGATGTTTGCCGTCATATTTGACGCTAAGGCTTCCACTATTTTTGCAATGGTATTGTTTGCGTTGGGGATCATCGAAACGATTTCGTCTTCTTCTTCATCATCATCATCAGCTTCTCCAGGAATGAGACCTGCATTGGGAGCTGCAGGTGCTGTGGTATCAGCAACATCTTTGGATGTGGTTTCTAGGACTGCAGGATTGATTTGGTCTTCTACTTGCGTCGTTGTAGTGTTGGGTGCTTGACATTGGACTGATGAGATGAACAGAATCACTGCTGTTAAACTTGTTACTGAGAAAATCTTCATTTTGATCGATTCACCTCTTTGACACTAGGCGTGATGTTTGCCGTCATATTTGACGCTAAGGCTTCCACTATTTTTGCAATGGTATTGTTTGCGTTGGGGATCATCGAAACGATTTCGTCTTCTTCTTCATCATTATCATCATCAGCTTCTCCAGAAATGAGACCTGCATTGGGAGCTGCAGGTGCTGTGGTATCAGCAACATCTTTGGATGTGGTTTCTAGGACTGCAGGATTGATTTGGTCTTCTACTTGCGTCGTTGTTGTGTTGGGTGCTTGACATTGGACTGATGAGATGAACAGAATCACTGCTGTTAAACTTGTTACTGAGAAAATCTTCATTTTGATCGATTCTAGGTCTTGCATTCGGTTCGTTCTCATAGCGAACTTTATCCTCAACAGATAAGGTTCGTTCTCGGAAAGGCAAAATTTTTCTATCCTGCCCTCCTCTTCTCTTTGATTTCGGGACGATAAGACCTCCGTTGTCACAGTTTCCTCTATCAAACCTCTCAAGGTGTATCCAAACATAGTCGACTGGCCGTCGATCGACGAGGCGGATCTATGTTATCAAGGCAGTGTGGACGGCTCAGTCGACATCGATCGACGGCCGGTCGACTATGTGTGGACCCACCTTCAAAAAATAATAATAACTCACGATTTCAGTAAATTGTGGATTGATGATGACATTTCCGAGGAAGTGCATGACTCGATGTCCAATGATGACTTGAAAGATGGAAACGGTTTTCAGGGCGTGAACCGACGAAAACTCTTGCTCCTCATTCTTCTGGATGAGCTTCTGAATGTTGTTGATGGCAGAAAACGGCAGAGTCCATACCCCTAGGGGAAAAGAAGTTGATGACAAATTTTAAGATTTTCAAGGACTAGTATGCTAGGTCCTACAGGAGAGGGAGGACCTACGAACATTTTCCCTAGAAAAGAAAACCTTCTACACAATACCTTTTTTTTGCAGGGTTCTCCTGGGGAAGTTTTTCCGCTCATGCCTTCTGGTGAAGTGTTTCGCGCATTTGTGTTTACCCCATTACTTATGTGAATTTAATTAGATAAATGTAAGGTACATAACTTCCCGAATGGAATCAAGGCTCAAGACTCCCGAGTCCAGAGTAAAATGAAAACGTAGCTACGTGCTCTTTTTCTTCACTCATCTCCAATTGTCTCCAGTTTCCTTTGTATTAAACTTACTCAAATTTTCGTTGACTGTAAAGAGTCCAGATCTGACGAAATATCCATCGTAAATAGTGCATAATACCACCACAGTACACAGGAAAATGAACGACCACCTGAAAATAATCATTCGATTATTTTACGGTTTTTTTTGCCCTATATTTGGAGACAAGCTACAATTTTACAAATTGACCTCCTATCCAGTAGCGCGGCCCACCAGTTCCCAATAAATCATAAGCAGCATTGCAAGTGGTTAGTATCCTGATCTTATTGGCAATTAGCTAGGCGATCGTGCTGCTGGCCTTTCCTGGTCCCACTCAGGCTAGGTGAGGCAAATGAAGGGTAAACCAACGTCGAATCGTGAGAAGACCTCAAACAATAGTCCGTCCCTTATACCTTTTTATTACTATTGTAATAATAAAGGAAGAACGGACTAAAAAGCGTTGTTAAAAGCAACGTAAAACTCCAGTGATATTAACCGATCAATTAAAAGATCGGTGATTTAGACTTCTTTTCCCAACTTTTCTTCTGCAACTCACATGAACACATAGAATCCAGTCTCGTATTCTCGCTCCGTGTCATCATAACACATGTTCTCTTCCACTTTGACTTGGAACTCTAGCGGATACTTCTTGGACAGTTCATCAAATGACTTCAAGCGTTGTTGAAAGCAACGTAAAACTCCTGTAGTGATATTAACCGATCAATTGAAAGATCGGTGATTTAGAGATTTAGACTTCTTTTCCCAACTTTTCTTCTGCAACTCACATGAATACATAGAATCCGGTCTTGTATTCTCGCTCCGTATCATCATAACACATGTTCTCTTCCACTTTGACTTGGAACTCTAGCGGATACTTCTTGGACAGTTCATCAAATGACTTCTGGAGTGTCGTCTGCAGATCCGTGGTGGTACAGGAGTGAGGAATACAAATCGCCCAATGTAACTCATCCCGAGGGACTTTGGCAGGATCGATGTTCGGCTGAAAAAGTAGAACTTTTCCCAAGTTTCCTTCTGCAACTCACATGAACACATAGAATCCAGTCTCGTATTTTCGCTCCGTGTCATCATAACACATGTTCTCTTCCACTTTGACTTGGAACTCTAGCGGATACTTCTTGGACAGTTCATCAAATGACTTCTGGAGTGTCGTCTGCAGATCCGTGGTGGTACAGGAGTGAGGAATACAAATCGCCCAATGTAACTCATCCCGAGGGACTTTGGCAGGATCGATGTTCGGCTGAAAAAGTAGATATTAGTGTAAACATATATTTTTAGTAGGAACCTACTACCTATTATGGTGCTCGCCTCACAAGTTCTCAATGTTCAAAATTTGTAAAGGGACTTTTTAACTCTATCCGAGCAGAAAAAAAAGCACATTCTATTCTATCCCAGACTTACTTTGAAGAAGTCCCAAGCGTTGGCATTGGCCTCCTGTTCATAATAATCACCGGAGTGATCGCCATTATAATAGTCCGGATAGTATTGACGGGTCGGACGGAAGCTCAGAGTAGGCAAACAGTATTTGCCCAGAATTCGGAAGTCCGGCTTGGTGATGTACATGCCAACACATTCGTCGTAATTGCCGAGCTGCCAGAAGTTGGCGTCCAGGATGCCCGTGGGCGACAGGACAGACGAGTCACGCACTGCGGGCAGAAGACAATTCAGTACATGGTAACACATGTGCACAAAATGAAAGAGTTTGTAAAATTGGAAGAACGCGCGTGGTAAGCTGGTAAAGTTAGTTTGTCATTTGGAATTTAGACAGACCGAGAAAAATGTGATTGAAATGTGTTTCCAGGACCTACCCTCAAATATGTCAGAGCATGTACATAGTCTTAGGCCCGCCACACACGTTCTGACCGTCTCACAGTCGGAATGTGTGTGGCGGAAAAAGCTCGAGACCGCGGTCTGTCAGACGTTTTGAACGTGTGTGGCGGCCATTAGTTCATCCTTAGATAATTATATCATTGGTTTATTAGTTACCTACTTTATTTCATAAAAAAGACCATCCTAGAATGTCCTAAGACCTAGATACTACTTAAAATGTCTTTTCTACACCAACAATGACCCTTGACCTCTGATGCCTCAGGGGCGCCATTCTCACCAGCATACGTCACCTAATTCCATTCTTCAAAATGTGTTCAAAATTATTCTTACCTCTTTGGATTCCTCGGCACATTTTGAACCCATCTAGACCCAGACGTGGACCTCTCCTCTTGTTCTCCTTCGGGAAGAAACATCTGCTGTCCAACTTTATCCAGAACCGCTTCCAAATCAATGGGAATCTTTACCTCTTTGACATTAGGCGTGATGTTTGCAGTCATATTTGACGCTAAGGCTTCCACTATTTTTGCAATGGTATTGTTTGCGTTGGGGATCATCGAAACGATTTCGTCTTCTTCTTCATCATCATCATCAGCTTCTCCAGGAATGAGACCTGCATTGGGAGCTGCAGGTGCTGTGGTATCAGCAACATCTTTGGATGTGGTTTCTAGGACTGCAGGATTGATTTGGTCTTTCGCCGGAAATAAGACCTCCATTGGGAGCGGCAGGTGCTGTAGTATCAACAACATCTTTGGATGTGGTTTCTAGGACTGCAGGATTGATTTGGTCTTCTACTTGCGTCGTTGTTGTGTTGGGTGCTTGACATTGGACAAAATCCGAGCATTCTAGTACAGATGGACCTACAAAATCTCTTTGAAGATGTCAATGGAAAATATCCTCTCAAGTGAATTTCAACAACTATTGAACAATCTCGTTGATTTTGATGTTTTACAGTTTTAAGCTCGGGAAACATAGAAATCCGAGAGTTCAACTAGGTAGTGGTTTTTGCACGTGTTTGGTATCCGTATGGATGGTCAATTGGCCAATGTGCGATGAGCCTGATAGAGCGGCTTCGAAAGCGCTCTATTAGGCTCGTCGCACATTTTGATCGATTTATTTATAGCTTTGTTTATTATGCGAGTTTTATTGTTCGAGTTTTGAAGATGTTTCGATGTCCAATCAGATTGTTATTTTTGTGTTCCAACAAGTTTAACAAGACGGTTATATACCAGTAATAAAAGTAAGTATACCTATCTAATTACCTCCTTTAATAATTTTATTTATTTACTTGCGATCAAGTTTATTATTTATTCTATTTACTTGACTAAGTTATTGTCTTAATTAATTGTTACTACTAGACTACGAGAACAGTCTCTTTTAGATCTAATAATGTCTAAATGTCTTTTTACAAGTACATCTAATGTCTTTCTATTCTTCTACGATTTGTTAAACTGTCTATTCAAGTTATTTTACACTTTTTACAAACACTTGGAGATATATATATCTAATTACCTCCTTTAATAATTTTATTTATTTACTTGCGATCAAGTTTATTATTTATTCTATTTACTTGACTAAGTTATTATCTTAATTAATTGTTACTACTAGACTACGAGAACAGTCTCTCTTTTAGATCTAATAATGTCTAAATGTCTTTCTACAAGTACATCTAATGTCTTTCTATTCTTCTACGATTTGTTAAACTGTCTATTCAAGTTATTTTACACTTTTTACAAACACTTGGAGCGTTTCCGTTCACTTCACATCAGAAGTGATAGTTTTCATAGTCGTAATCATGTCCGTGATGGCCATGGTGGTAATCCGAGTGGTGTTTATCCACCAAGAATACAACGCCAGCCACTGCAGCTCCCAGGATCAGAACACCCAGAATTGTCCGAAAATAATTCATTGGGATTTTTGAAACTCACAAAACATGCTGTCGAAAAAGTTCTGATAATTTGGGTACTATTAAGGACTTCCTTTTAATTGTTTAGTGACACAATAATTAACTTTACTAGTCTATAAAATATAAATATATTACGAAATTTATTTATATTTATTTATTTATTTATAGTATTGTCCGTTTGAAAACTCTGGAATTTATTATTTTTACATTTTAATGGACGTTTTCAAAACAATTTTATGTTGGAAATAAATTCAATGGTGATGCGCTCTTTGATGGTAATGTTGGTCATGATTGTGATCTTGGTTTTGCTGATTTTCACTTAATAATTACTGCAGCTCCCAAGATCAGAACACCCAGAATTGTCCGAAAATAATTCATTGAGATTTTTGAAACTCACAAAACATGCTGTCGAAAAAGTTCTAATACTTTGTGTACCTACTATTAAGGACTGACTTCCTTTTAATTGTTTAGTGACACAATAATTAACTTTACTAGTCTATAAAATACAATTATAATTATTACGAAATTTATTTATTTATTTAGTATTGTCCGTTTGAAAACTCTGGAATTTATTATTTTTACATTTTAATGGACTTTTTCAAAACAATTTTATCTTGGAAATAAATTCAATGGTGATGCGCTCTTTGATGGTAATGTTGGTCATGATTGTGATCTTGGTTTTGCTGATTTTCACTTAATAATAGCCCATTTTAGCCATGAATACATTTGAGGCCATACTTTCGATGGCTATAAAAAACACTTTGGTATGAAGCTGGATAAATGGCTGATCGTGAAATGATATATCAAATGGTTGAGTATTGAAACTTTTCAATGGTGATTTTCTGGATGCTGATGTTTGCTTTCTTCTCATATTACTCTTTTTCCTGGTCTTTCTTTTAATTCCACTTAAAAAACACTTTGAAGATGTCAATGGAAAGTTTCCTCTCGAGTGAATTTCAGTTATTGAGCGATCTTGGTTGATTTTGATGTTTATGATCGATGACTTTAGATCTTTCTAATGGTGTCCCTCATCATGATGATGATTGTGATGGTGACCATGATGGTAGGTGTATTCAATGACCTTTGCTAGAAAAATGATAGCTAGGAGCTCTAACATTTTGATCTCTTCTGTCAAATGTGATGGCAAAGATTTTCGGAAGAGCGATTTATTTTTCAGGTTCGTGTGAGAGCGTCCAGTTTGGTGAACGTGATCTGTAAAAACAAAAGCATGGATTATGACATTTTGAAAATGTTATAGGGTGAACTGATTCAGAAAATCTGATTTGGATTTACAGGTACTCAGTATTGGTGTACCTATAGAAACGAGACAGAAAAATTGAATTGAAATCGATTTTATCAAACTGAAAATTTTAGCACAATAAATAGGTACCTCCGTAAAAAACACTTCTTCCACGAAAATTAATATTCACGTATGCAAAATTAAATCGTTTCGGAAAAAAAACACAGGGACGTATATCTGATCCAAGTTGCATTCGTCCGATCCAACAGTCCGAGTTGCATTCGATGATGTGAATTTTAATTCAGTCAATAGCTGAATCAATGAGATTGTGAGATTTCGCTGTGTTTACGTCCAAAGCAGAATCTCATTGGTTCAGCCATGTTTGACTGAATTAAATTTCACATAATCCAATAGGTACAACTCACAACTCTGTTTTCAACATCACGGATGACACTGATCTGACCCCCTTCTCTCCCCAGGAGCACCGCTTGATCCAATTGTTTTACCAACGTTGGCACCGGTGGAATCGATCGTGACGTCATGTTGACATGGTTTGCCATCGGTTCCTAGACCTTGCTGGAAAGCGGCCTCAATGATTTCTTCCTTCACTGTTGTAGTTTGGCAACAGGTTGGTATAGTCTGAAGACTTGTCACGGGTTCGATTTAGTCTGAAGACTTGTCACGGGTTCGATTCCCGCAAACTTTATCCTTACTAGATAGGTTTCTTCTCGGAACGACTGGTTTGATCTGCGGTACATTATTTACATATTACCTGTGTATTACCTAATTGCTTGCCATGGAGAAGGTCGGGAGTTCGATTCCCTCCATCGGCATCGACAAATAAAATTACACTCGTATTGGAAATTCATAATAATTCAACGGGTTACCTTCTGGTGTTCTCGTGTTGACTCAGCACCTATATGAGAAGTATTTTCACCATTGTCGCTTCTCGCCATCTGATGAGGGACATACTACGGGATGTGCGTGCTACGACACAGACCACAAGCGTCTAATGTAACAGTTGTTTCATTGCTACGAAATAAAAATGCCCAATTTCAATTTGATCAATGAAAGGCATAGGCATAGGTACATATCTACAGTAGTTGTCTATGTAGATTACGCTCATTCTGATGTCAGAATGAGCGTATGTCAGAAAACTTGTAGGTAGGTACCTACTTAATGAGTTAATTACCTATTAATGAGGGAAATAAGGAAGCGCATACAAATAACGTTCAAGGGAGAGCATCATTGATGAGTTGATGAGTAATTAATTATTTAATTTGGTTAGTTCATGGAGGCAATAAAATTCTAAAAACTTCTCACCAAACCTGTTTTATAATTGGAAATAATATCAACAATCAACTACCTAAATTATTATAGAAAGAGGAAAAAACGTTTGAATTCCCTTGTACCTAAATTAATTGTGTCGATTTTACCTATAGTGCAGACTATTACTTTAGGGCACCTAAAAACAAGTCCATATATTATTTGTACCTACCCAAAAAGGGACCTAAGGTAGGTAGGTACCTACTTAGAACCTGCCCTATAATCCTATAACAATCTACCCTCATAAAGTTACATGTACTGTAATTATTATGTCTATTTATTACAGGTGATTACTTACTTCGCGAAATCCGCGAACATAATCGCCAAATCCGCGAACAAAATTGCCAAATCCGCGAACATAATCACGAAATCCGCGAGCACAATCGCCAAATCCGCGAACATAATCGCGAAATCCGCGAACACAATCGCCAAATCTGCGAACATAATCGCCAAATCCGCAAACATAATCGCGAAATCCGCGAACATAATCGCGAAATCCGCGAACATAATCGCCAAATCCGCGAACATAATCGCCAAAGCGGGTCAAAAACGGAAATTCGGGACAAAACGCCCCAAAATGAAAAACTGAACGGGACGCCGGGACACCCCCTGAAATTCGGGACTGTCCCGGCCCATTCGGGACGTTTGGCAAGCCTACATATTACCTATGTACCTATTACCTAATTGCTTGACAATTTTGACATGGAGAAGGTCGGGAGCTCGATTCCCTCCATCGGCATCGACAAATAAAATTACACTCGTATTGCAAATACATACATAATAATTCAACGGGTTACTTTCTGGTGTTCTCGTGTTGACTCAGCACCTATATGAGAAGTATTTTCACTATTGTCGCTTCTCGCCATCTGATGAGGGACATACTACGGGATGTGCGTGCTACGACACAGACCACAAGCGTCTAATGTAACAGTTGTTTCATTGCTACGAAATAAAAATGCCCAATTTCAATTTAATCAATGATAGTCATAGGAATATCTACAGTAGTTGTTTATGTAGATTACGCTCATTCTGATGTCAGAATTTTTGTCGTGCAAAATTTTATCAAAACTTGTAGGTAGGTACCTAATACTTAATGAGTTAATTACCTATTAATGAGGGAAATAAGGAAGCGCATACAAATAACGTTCAAGGGAGAGCATTGTTACGATTTGAGACTTCTTCGTATTTGATTAATTTTTTACTTATTTAAAAATTTCTCTTTTTCGTTCATTTATTTGTGTCATAATGATTCTTGCCTCCGAGGACGGAGCCTTTTAAAGAAGGGAAAATTGTTACGATTTGAGACTTCGCCCCTGTTTTGTAAAGCAAATATTCAGCAGTTCTGATCCCCTTAATAATACTTTGTTAAATTTTGTCAATGCAGCTTTTCCCATCGTTATGTTCCCAGAAATTCGGTGAATTTCTAAACAAAAATTGTATCAAATCCACGGGTGATTGTCCTTAGTGCTCGGGTTATTCTTTAGCCCGATCAGCAAAAATATTCAACCAATTAAAAATTAAGTATCCAAATTTCGGCCAATCAAATCTCGTTTCAATACTCACGTGAGTAATTGCACTGCTGAATAGAACCAGAGGTCGAAGGCTCAAATCAGTTGTCCCAGAAGTGTAGAAAAGTGAAGAAGTCAATATATTATTTTTATCAAACTAATTAAAATATTTTATCATACCAAACCGTATTTAAATCAAGTACCTACGTTCTTGTTATTTCTTCGATCTAGATAGATCTAGATAGGGATCAAGAAGTTGCCAAAAGTCAGCTATAGGCAAGACCGGCTACCTTTCCCCGTTTTGGGAAAATCATCCCGAAACAACAAACCAGTAGTGCGGGGACACAGTGATCCCAATAATCAAGTTGTTGTAGACTTGGAAATAAGACCAAGTCCTTTAAATTAAATATTGTTCTCGAAATATTGTGGTGTCGTTAGCACTGGTCTTCAAGTGCTACAGGTCGATGAAGAAAGGTCGGGCCTCAAAGGAAAATATCCGACAGTGATCAGCGAAATGTTATTATTGATTCTTATCATTTTTAGGATAGAATAGGTTTATCGTTACATATGTCTTATAAAATGTTCTATGTAGTATAGATATTTAATTTGTCGTATGGTTAGTTCTTTAATTTAATTTGGGAAAATTGTTTAATTTAATTGTTTAATTTTTATTTGGGAAAATTGTTACGATTTGAGACTTCTTCGTATTTGATTAATTTTTTACTTATTTAAAAATTTCTCTTTTTCGTTCATTTATTTGTGTCATAATGATTCTTGCCTCCGAGGACGGAGCCTTTTAAAGAAGGGAAAATTGTTACGATTTGAGACTTCGCCCCTGTTTTGTAAAGCAAATATTCAGCAGTTCTGATCCCCTTAATAATACTTTGTTAAATTTTGTCAATGCAGCTTTTCCCATCGTTATGTTCCCAGAAATTCGGTGAATTTCTAAACAAAAATTGTATCAAATCCACGGGTTATTGTCCTTAGTTCTCGGGTTATTCTTTAGCCCGATCAGCAAAAATATTCAACCAATTAAAAATTAAGTATCCAAATTTCGGCCAATCAAATCTCGTTTCAATACTCACGTGAGTAATTGCACTGCTGAATAGAACCAGAGGTCGAAGGCTCAAATCAGTTGTCCCAGAAGTGTAGAAAAGTGAAGAAGTCAATATATTATTTTTATCAAACTAATTAAATTATTTTATCATACCAAACAGTATTTAAATCAAGTACCTACGTTCTTGTTATTTCTTCGATCTAGATAGATCTAGATAGGGATCAAGAAGTTGCCAAAAGTCAGCTATAGGCAAGACCGGCAACCTTTCCCCGTTTTGGGAAAATTTGGGAAAATTGATGAGTAATTAATTATTTAATTTGGTTAGTTAATGGAGGCAATAAAATTCTAAAAACTTCTCACCAAACCTGTTTTATAATTGGAAATAATATTATCAACAAAATCACCTAAATTATTATATAGAAAGAGGAAAAAACGTTTTAATTCCCTTGTACCTAAATTAATTGTGTCAATTTTACCTATAGTGCAGACTATTAGGTACTTTTAGGCACCTAAAAACAAGTTCATAGGTAGGTACCTAAGTAGGTACCTACTTAGTACCTGCCCTATAATCCTATAACAATCTACCCTCATAAAGTTACATGTACTGTATGTCTATTTATTACAGGTGATTACTTACCCTGCAACTTACAAATACAAGTATTGCGATGAAGCATAAATTTCTAGGTGTACCTAATTATACCCTTATTCTACATGTTTAGGACTATGAGTTATGACACTTATGACTCAATCCCTGTTTTTCAGGCTCTAACCAGGCTATCAAGAACAACACAGATACCTAGGTAATAAATTAATAACAGGAAGGTAGGTAATACACAATCAGGTATTGTACAGTTGTTTATTGTTTTAAATTTCATAACACCCATCGTCCGATGGTCATTTTATTTATTTTTACACAGATAGTACAGAACGAAACTGAAACATGTTGACTCTTTTCCAAAGTTGTGTACCTATTTAGTCAAGTGTAGACCTTTTATTTTTACACAGATAATACAAAACGATTGTTCAGGCATATTCAAGATTGATGGGCTCTCATCTAAATCATGATGCAATTAGCTAAAGACGTCATCGTCATCTTAGCATTCTTTCAGATACTCTCGGTTAGACAGCATTAAGGCCGGGGGCCAAAAAGTGAATTTAAACTCGGTTTAAGTTTTAAACTCGGTTTAAGCAATCTGATTGGCTGAAATTTTTGGAATTTTTCGAAATCAACCAATCCGTGGTTAATCCAAATATGCTCACTTGTGGCCCCGGCCATAAGAAGAAAAGTTCTTTCCTGCTTAATGCTGTCCAGTTTAAAATCAAGTAAGTCATGTTTCATTCCCACACAGGGATAAAGTACGTTATCCTCAACAGATGAGGGTCGTTCTCGGAACGGCTGGCTTTCTCCATTCTCCTATTCTGTCTTATTCTTCCTGGATTTCGGGACGACCAGGCCTTAGGTACTAACCTGGACTGAATCCACCAATAAGGGACTTGACAACTTTCTTCTGGAACCGATCTAGGGGAGACTCGATCATAATATTGAGGAGGAAGGCGCAGAAGAATGTGAACATGAGATCACCGAATACACCTAGGATCTGGAAACAGAGAAATCCGAGAATTCAAGAACTGGAGCCAGCCTAGTTAGTCTGGTTGGTAGCGTGTCTGCCTTGTGAGCACTAGGCCCCAGGTCCAATTCCCGCCCGGGGCGGATTTTACCCTGAACGGATAATGTTCGTTCTCGGAACGGCTAGCTTTCTCTCATCCTGTCTTCTTTCTGTCTTCGATTTTGGGACGATAAGACCTTAACAGTTACTCTTCCTCTCTTTCCTTCACCTTTCTTCCCATCCCAAGTCCCAGACCCCTTCCTCATTCTCCTCCTCTTAACCAATCTCCCCCCTCCCGGTTAGACTTGTAAATTGGCTTACCAATCCAGTGTAGGACACATAGGTGGGTGACCTCATGGTGGCGATGGAGGTAAGTTGTACCGCCACATGAATCAAGTAGGCACAGAACGTCAGTCTACTGAACGGCACAAACACACGGTGCCCTAGAATTCGACTCAGAGGACCTGGAAATAATAATAATAATAATAATAAAAAAAACTTCAGGAACAATTTGAGGCCTTGTCCAACCACACCGATCATGGCTTAACTTTAGTGGCCCACTGGGAACTGAAGTAGGTACTCAAAGTCCTTTCACAGCTAGGTACTCGCTGCTGGCTGATTTCGCGAATTTTTCCTCTTCTTTTTTCTTGAAGAGGGAACTCTAACAACAAAGGTCTTATCGTTCCGAAATCGAAGCGAATAGGAGAAAGCAAAGCCATTCCGATAACGAACCTTATCTGTAAATAAAGTTCGTCTCGATGCCTGGGTAATATCAAACCCGCGATCCAGTGCTTACAAGGCAGATATGCTACCTAACTAAGCCATCTAATAAGCTTTTTTTTTTCTTTTTTTACAAAATATCGGGTAACCCCATGTTTATTTTTGAAGATAGATACATAGCTTTCATAACTTACCGAATCCTGTGGTACCATGTCCAATAATGATCCACCCTATACACAGCGACCACACAACTCTCTGTAGTGGATTGAACATGGCCTGTTCCAGACGATAGTAAGGTCGGACAGGGATATAGGCCAGGCCTGCCAGTAGGTAAGGCGTGTGGCCTAAACAGAAGGCTGTCAGGGAGATTGTCCATAGTGAGATCTGAAAGAAATAAGAGTAGGTATGTGTCAGGTATACTATCCTAGATTGGAGAGGAGCATCGTACATCCTTGTGACAGTGCTAGGCACATTGCATAACTAAAAAAGATACCAGGCATTCATACAAAAGTGTCCCTTATTCCAGGAAAGCCTCATTAGATCGGATAACTACGAGTACCTAGGTATTAAACTACAAATTTATTTAGTCCTTAGAAAATCTTAAAGGTGGACCTACAACACTACAGTCGACAAGTTATCTTGTGGACGTTTTCAGACGGTGTCAATCGACTTCGATCGTATATAAGGTGGGTTCTGCCTAATGAAAGTTTTTAGCTTCTAGCTTCTGTCTATTTGGTAGAGATGTACCTAGATTGCTCAGAATGATAGTTATAGGTATCTAAGGTAAGTGTGCTGTCTAAAAGTAAACAGGTTCGGAGGATCACTAAACTTACTGTTGAGAATTTGTACTGTTTTTCCTTGAGCTGTATGTAGACATAGGCGACTATCAGGCCAATAATGTAGGGAATAGCACGGAAATGACTCTTCACGTAGAGGGTTTGAAATTCAGGATGAGACACGGGATCTCGCATTTGACTGGAACGGAATAGAATAGAAAAATATCGTGAATTTATAATATGTGTTAAAGCGGAGTCTTTTCACAACTTTTTGCGGATATCACAGCATTACTAAGTGCTTAATTTGCAATCAATTTCCATCTTTCAATAATCTTATTACACTGGTAATGCCACCACTGATCGCTACTCGATTAAAGTAGCTACTCAATTCTCCTCACGAGGCTGAGTGCACGCTGGACTAAAAGCACAGAGCCGAAAAAACTTCGACCCCGCCGGGAATCGAACCCGGGACCTCCGGCGTGCAAAACCTAGTGTGATACCCACTCGGGCACGGAGGTAATTAGGTATGTGGAATTATGAACGCAGTACCAAATGTGGGTCAAGTCAACCACGGTTCTCACCTGATATAGGTCCTATAGTGTCCCCAGTAGCCGTTCCTGTACACATAGCTGAACGGCAGCACAATAAACACAGTCAGAGTGACGGTCAATATGATCTTGGCATAGCGCCGGTAACGCCACACCAGATAAGTGAGGAATGTGCCCGCTATGAAGAAGTGGAAGTCGCAGGAGAGGTACCAAGACTGAACCATGCACTGGAAATGACAAAAAAGAACCATGAATGAACCGAATGAACCACGACAAAGAAGAATACGAAGGAGGAGGAGAAGAAAAAGACGAAGAAAACGAAGCAGAAGAAGGAGAAGAAGAAGAAGAAGAAGAAGAGGAAGAAGAAGAAAACGAACGTAATTACCTACAAAGAAGAAGAAGAAGAAGAAGGAGATGAAGAAGAAGAAGAAGACGATGAAGAAAAAAACAACGATGAAGATGAACAACAAAAACAACAAGAGCAAGAAGAAGAAGGAGGAGGAGAAGACGAAGAAGAAAAAAAATAAGAAGAGGGGAAGAAGAAGAAGCAGAAGAAGAAGATCCTATCAAATATCTTTAAACAATATTGCCTGACTCTTCTTCTTCTTCTTTGTGTGCCATGTCCATTAGGTACTGGACGTTGGCGACCAAAAAAAGATTTTTTTTTTTTAAAACATCATTTACTGACGGCCGGTCAACACCTAGGTATACCCAGACATACCACTTCTCATTACTCTCACCTGTTCATCCTCATGATAGTAGTTATTGATATACAACAGATTGCTCCACCAGTTCTTCTGACACCTGTTGGATTCTCGACCAATAATATCTCTCCACAGAGGTCCATCGTTCATGTGAGGTAGCATGTACATGTAGAAGAAAATCACAAAGGCGTAGACTGGAGTCACCCTGGCGGGAAAACGGAGAAATAACAGAGATTAAAATTTTCTGGCTCGGTGGCGTAGTGATCAAGACGCTCGCCTGGTAAACAGGAGGGTGTGGGTTCGATCTCCGCCGAGGCATGGAATTTTATTCTCATTTATTTGATAATTTGACCACATAATAATGGAGCTCTAAAGGTCGAACCCGCGCCCTCTGAACTTTATCCCCAAAATTGAGAAGAACGAAGATAATATCTAATATATTATATTATAATGATGAAGTAGAGGAAGGAGAAGACAAAGAAGGAGAGGACGAAGGAGAAATAGAAAATTTAGGCAATCACAAAGAAGAAGAAGAAGAAGGAGGATGAGAAGGAGAAGAAGGAAGAAGAAGAAGGAGGAGGAGGAGAAGAAGAAGAAGGAGAAGGAGAGGAAGAAGAAGAATCTGAATTGATACGTGTATATTTATTTACAAACATTGAAAATCACAAAAGTTTGATCATCCCCTAAGCTTGCAAAAAGATGAAGATGAAGAAGAAGAAGAAGGAGAAGAAGAAGAAGAAGAAGAAGAAGTAGTAGAAGAAGAAGTATAAGAATAAAAAGGAGGAAGAGGAGAGAAGAAGAAGCTGGAGGAGGAGAAGACAAAGAAGAAGAAAACGATGAAGATGAAGAAGAATGTTATTATGAAGGTACCTATCTTTAAACGATTTTCCTTACATCAGTTACTGACGAACGGGACGGTCAGTACCTACCTATACCCAGACATACATACCACCTCTCATTACTCTCACCTGTTCATCCTCATGATAGTAGTTATTGACATACAACAGGTTGCCCCACCAGTTCTTCTGACACCTGTTGGATTCTCGACCAATAATATCTCTCCACAGAGGTCCATCGCTCATGTGAGGTAGCATGTACATGTAGAAGAAAATCACAAAGGCGTAGACTGGAGTCACCCTAGCGGGAAAACGGAGAAATAACAGAGATTAAAATTTTCTGGCTCGGTGGCGTAGTGATCAAGACGCTCCCCTGGTAAACAGGAGGGTGTGGGTTCGATCTCCGCCGAGGCATGAAATTTTATTCTCATTTATTTGATAATTTGACCACATAATAATGGAGCTCTAAAGGTCGAACCCGCGCCCTCTGAACTTGTTTAAAATCAAGTAAGTCAATTTTCACACAGGCACATTACTGTTTTGAACCCCAACATTTGGACTATCTATATCTGATCCAACAGTCCGAGTTGTATTCGATCATGTGAAATTTAATACAGTCAAACATGGCTGAACCAATGAGATTGTGAGATTTCGCTGTGTTTAAAGCAGAATCTCATTGGTTCAGCCATGTTTGACTGAATTAAATTTCTCATAATCTAATAGGTACAACTCTGTTTTCAACATCACAGATGACACTGATCTGACCCCCTTCTCTCCCCAGGAGCACCGCTTGATCCGATTGTTTTACCAACGTTAGCACCGGTGTAATCGATCCGTCAAATGGAAAAATGAAATCAAAATTTGTATGTTTATGGAATTTTATCAATGGGAATACCAGAATACCTCTAATTCTTATGAAGGATTAAAGGAAAATTGCCAGCTGAGTTACCTTGGAGAGCAGCGCATTTGCCATTCCCGCCTGGGGGCAGATTTCATCCTGAACAGATAAGATTCGTTATCGGACGCCTGGCTTTGTCAGTCAAGTGGCCTCTTTATGTTCCTCACTTGAATCTCTTTTATAATTTTGTCTCCTTAGCATCCTCAGGATTAAAAGGACCAAGGAATATTCAAATTCAATGCCTTTGAAACATATCCCTACAGTGAACACTTGATAAAATTGAACGTTCAAAATAACTTTAAATAATTGAAGGTCATATACGTACAATGGGTTGAAGGTCAAATTTCCAATGACCTTGACACCTACCTCTTCGGTGAACGCTGGATTGAAGGTCAAATTTCAAATGACCTTGACACCTACCTCTTCAGTGAACTCTGGATTGAAGGTCACATTTCCAAGGACATTCATATTGCGATGTCCTACGATGATTTGACACATGCTGATTGCCTTCAGAGCATGAATGATGGAAAATTCAGCCTGGTCGTTTGGCGAGCCAAGTTTTTCCATGTTGGATAAGCCCGAGAATGGAATGAGCCATTTTTCTGAAGGGGAACAAAAGATGTGAGTCTGTGAGAGTGATTCAAGGAAGTCGAGAACATTCGAGATAAAAACAAAATTCAATTAACTACGAGACATCGATCGCCCATAGTATGAAGTCTACCTAATAAAGGTTTTAGCCTCTGTCAATTGTTTCTATTGGGTAGAGATGTAGGTACCTACATAGATTGCTCAGAATGATAGTTATAGATATCTAAGGTACGTGTGCTGTCTAAAACTAAACAGGTTCGGAGGATCACTTACAGTTGAGAATTTGTACTGTTTTTCCTTGAGCTGTATGTAGACATAGGAACACATGTGGTTCCTTAAAATAGCTGAGTAAATGAAAGATTTTGTTAAGGGGTTTAAGGTCACGTCACTTTAGAACTTTCACTTTAGAAATCGGCACTGAGCTATTCGCAACCTCACAAACCTCACCCAGCTTGAATGGATGAGTTGGCCGGGGAAAGCTAGCAGGACGCCATTTCAAAGATAGACACCCATCTCAATGACGCGCAACTTTCCTCAACTTCAGTGATCCCTTGGGAACTGTGATGCTTTCGACGTGCTTTCGCCCCTGGCTGACTGCAGACTTCAAAATACTTACGTTAGCACCCAGAACCCAACAGGCAACACTTCATCGGTCCGTTTCACAAAGCAGTTCTTCTCAGGTACCGTCACATTGAAGTGGATGTGATATTTGTGTGTCAGTGTGGACAAGGCTTGGTCCAGAGTCACCTGGAGGTCCTTAGCAGTACAGGAAGAGGGGATGCATAATGCCCAGTGGAACTTGTTACGGGACACTTTGGCTGGATCTCTGTTTTCCTGAGGAAAGGACAAAGAGAAGAAATGAAAATAAAGGTTTTTATAAATTCAGTTCTATCAGATTCCCTTTATTTATGATCTTTTGTTTTTAATATTCTAGTGTATTTTATGGGCTTTCTCATAAACCTATATAACTCGACATTATGAACAATGGACAACATTATGAACTAAGTTTGATAGAGGTTTAACGTCTAACGTCCCTGTTTAACTGCTAAAGGTGAAACTTGCGTCTGTGGAATGTTTGGTCATTGAGGAATGTTTCACCCAATTTTATATTTGCAACCAAGAAAATTGCACCTGCCAATCTCAACAAGATCAAAGATCCTCCATTACCTTGACCGAGTCCCAGACGAAGTCAAATGCCCCAGGCCGAACAAAGTCCCGGCTCCTGAGGAAAGGACAAAGCGAAGAAATGAAAATAAAGGTTTTTATAAATTCAGTTCTATCAGATTCCCTTTATTTATGAGCTTTTGTTTTTAGTATTCTAGTGTATTCATGGGCTTTCCCATATACCTATATAACTCGACATTATGAACAATGGACAACATTATGAACTATGTTTGATAGAGGTTTAACGTCTAACGTCCCTGTTTAACTGCTAAAGGTGAAACTTTCGTCTGTGGAATGTTTGGTCATTGAGGAATGTTTCACCCAATTTTATATTTGCACCCAAGAAAATTGCATCTGCCAATCTCAACAAGATCAAAGATCCTCCATTACCTTGACCGAGTCCCAGACGAAGTCAAATGCCCCAGGCCGAACAAAGTCCCGGCTGTGGTCCCCATCATAGAAGCTGGCATAGGACGCTTTGGTGGGCGAGAAAGTAGCAGAGGCCAGACAGTATTGACCCTGTAGGCCGTGGCTGGGCAGGACTACGTTGACACACTCGTCAAAGTTCCCCAGCTGGTACATGTTGGCGGATAAGAGACCTGAAGGGGTTAACGCGGAGGAGTCCAGCACTGAATTGTAGGCCGTGGCTGGGCAGGACTATGTTGACACACTCGTCAAAGTTCCCCAGCTGGTACATGTTGGCGGATAAGAGACCTGAAGGGGTTAACGCGGAGGAGTCCAGCACTGAAAACAGAGGAGTAGAGGGGTTTAGAGAAGGATAGGCTTGGGCTTAGTCCATTTATGCTGAAATGTAGAGAAGTGAGTTGATTTTATTGGGTATAATGAAAGCAGAGCCGTATCCAGGATTTTGTCGGGGGGAGGGTCCAAACAGCGATGTACGTGGGGGGGGGTGGCCCACAGTAACCCACAGTACAAGATATGAGGACCTGTGCTTTTCCTTTGAAGCATTATGAACCTTTTGTAGCCTCCCAGCTAGCCAGGCTAGTTAGGGTTTGGCTGCTCAGACCCCCATTAATAGTCACAAATCAACTGTTTAAGCATCTGCTCAAAATAGCTCTCACTAGGGTTGGTTACCTTCAAATTCCTACGCTATACGGTTAACATTTTGACCTTTCCATGTCAAATTATCAATATTCAAACCAGGAACTCTTCAAACCAATAGGATACCCATTAAAATGATGTACATGCCATTTCAACCCGTTTATGTCCTCTTTATCGAAATCATATTTCATATATCACAACTGTTAGATACGCCAGGTACTACGCTATAGTCTCAGAAAGTTTCGAAGTTATTAGGGGGTTAAGATTGACGTTCGATTTTTTTTTCTTTTTTTTTTTGAGGGCTAAGGTCAACTTAATGTTTTGTAATTAATTTTCAAAATAGGTACAAACACTTCCCATATTGTGCTGTAAATATTATGACTGTTTGATGTGTTCTTGGTTGGATCTGTCAGGTTCTCTTAATCAGGTACATATTTATGTATATTATACAGTATAATTTTATGCCTCCAGCTAGGTTTTCCTTCCAATTTTTGGAATTTTTTGTCATTGGGTAGTAAACTACATATTTCCTCCATTCCTTAATTGCGATCTGTACCACCTCTCGTTCAGCATACCTGTGGGTAGGTATAGGTAGGTACTTTCAGTCGCTGTTTCTGGTGCCCTAGATTTATGGAAATCCAAGATTAAACGAAATTTTTACTCGTTGTTTCTTATAGTGCCCTAGATTTATGGAACTCCCAGATTCAGTCATTCAGACTACTACCTAGATAATTATTATTGATTAAAAAACACACTTGGGACCTCTGTATTTTGCTCTGACAGAATTACAAATGCTGATCTGATCAACCCAGTCGAACTAAAGTCAAACCAAGGAACTTGAAAACTGGAAAACCAAATACAAGTTCCTCTCCAAAACACACTTGGCACCTCTGTATTTCGCTCTGACAATTACAAATGCTGATCTGATCAACCCAGTCGAACTAAAGTCAAACCAAGGAACTTGAAAACTGGAAAACCAAATACAAGTTCCTCTCAACCCAGTTGAAATCAACATAATTTTGGATCCGGTCTCCGTATTGTAGTTGATCTTGGAAAATCAAATTTATAATCGCTCGAAGGACATTCGTAATAAGTTCTGTAGGTAGGTACTTACCAGTATACTTTATTGTTACTATTGTTTCGATTCCCATGTTTGTATGCCTACATGAGTAATGCACAGTTATTGTTCTAGATTAGCCCGTAGTTTGGCTACAGGTATAGACTGAAGACTTGTCACGGGTTCGATTCCCGCTAACTTTATCCTTACTAGATAGGTTTGTTCTCGGAACGACTGGTTTGATCTGCGGTATCTAAACAGGTTCGGAGGATCACTTACAGTTGAGAATTTGTACTGTTTTTCCTTGAGCTGTATGTAGACATAGGCGACTATCAGGCCAATAATGTAGGGTATAGCACGGAAATGACTCTTCACGTAGAGGCTTTGAAATTCTGGGTGAGATACGGGATCTCGCATTTGACTGAAATGGAATAGAATAAAACAGAATAAAATGGAAAAATATCGTGAATTTATATGTGTCAAAGCAAAGTCTTTTCACAACTTTTTGTGGATATCGCAGCATTACTAAGTGCTTAATTTGCAATCAATTTCCATCTTTCAATAATCTTTTTACACTGATAATGCCACCACTGATCGCTACTCGATTAAAGTAGCTACTCAATTCTCCTCACGAGGCTGGGTGCACGCCGAACTAAAAGCACAGAGCCGAAAAAACTTCAACCCCGCCGGGAATCGAACCCGGGACCTCCGGAGTGCAATCCTAGTGTGATACCCACTCGAGCACGGAGGTAATTAGGTACATATGTGGAATTATGAACGCAGTACCAAATGTGGGTCAAGTCAACCACTGTTCTCACCTGATATAGGTCCTATAGTGTCCCCAGTAGCCGTTCCTGTACACATAGCTGAACGGCAGCACAATAAACACAGTCAGAGTGAGCATACCTGGGTAGGTATATAGATAGATAGGTACTTTTAGTCGCTGTTTCTGGTGCCCTAGATTTATGGAAATCCAAGATTAAACGAAATGTTTACTCGTTGTTTCTTATAGTGCCCTAGATTTATGGAACTCCCAGATTCAGTCATTCAGACTACTACCTAGATAATTATTATTGATTGACGTTTTCACAAATCTGCTGGTCTAGCAGGCTAGTCAATTTCATGTCTAGACTCTAGATCTTTCAATTGAGATTTTATAGTATACCCATGAGATCTAGGTATTTCGATAAATACCCGAGTACCTACCTCCCTACCTATAAAAACTTTAAATTATTAGTACCTACGTAGGTAGATATTGTGTGTAGGTACTACCCACTTATGATGATATCATTATTCATTTCTTCTTATTATGTGAGTCAATCAAGGAACCTTGTAAACGTTCTAATGAAATACTATGATCGACTGATTGAATATCTAATGTTCTTATGCAAGATGCCTATTGATCCACTTGCAATCGGTACCTACCTCCCTACCTATAAAAACTTTAAATTATTAGTACCTACGTAGGTAGATATTGTGTGTAGGTACTACCTACTTATGATGATATCATTATTCATTTCTTCTTATTGTGTGAGTCAATCAAGAAACCTTGTAAACGTTCTAATGAAATATGATCGACTGATTGAATATCTAATGTTCTTATGCAAGATGCCTATTGATCCACTTGCAAGATCAAGTTTGTTCTCGCAACGGCTGTCTTTCTCCAATCATGTCCTCCTTTTCTCTTCGCTTAACTCCGTCACAAAAGACCACTTTGAAGCTCAGGTGTAGAGGCAAACAGCCCTAAAAGTTCTGCTAAGCTTATAAGAACCTACGAATCCTTTTTCTTCGATTTCAGGACGATAAGAGTCTTAGTTAGGTTGTCACGGTTCCCTCCATCAAAAAACTCTTACCTGATGAACCTGTACAGAAAGACCACCAGATAGTTGATCTGGCCCTTCCTCTTGTCCAACTCGAAGAAGATGAAATAGAAAGTGAGAAATCCCCCCACTAGGAAGAAGGTGTCAACCACAAGTGTGCCATTGTTGAAATACGACCAGACGAGCTGAGACGATTTCTGAAATGTCAAATGGAATGTTTGTTCTCGCAACGGCTGTCTTTCTCCAATCATGTCCTCCTTTTCTCTTCGCTTAACTCCGTCACAAAAGCTTAGGTGTAGAGGCAAACAGGCCTAAAAGTTCTGCTAAGCTTATAAGAACCCACGAATCCTTTTTCTTCGATTTCAGGACGATAAGAGTCTTAGGTTGCCACGGTTCCCTCTATCAAAAAACTCTTACCTGATGAACCTGTACAGAAAGACCACCAGATAGTTGATCTGGCCCTTCCTCTTGTCCAACTCGAAGAAGATGAAATAGAAAGTGAGAAATCCCCCCACTAGGAAGAAGGTGTCAACCACAAGTGTGCCATTGTTGAAATACGACCAGACGAGCTGAGACGATTTCTGAAATGTCAAATGGAAAAATGAAATCAAAATTTGTATGTTTATGGAATTTTATCAATGGGAATATTGTTTTACCAACGTTGGCACCGGTGTAATCGATCGTGACGTCATGTTGACATGGTTTGCCATCGGTTCCTAGACCTTGCTGGAAAGCGGCCTCAATGATTTCTTCCTTCACTGTGGTGTCCTTGATGGCACCTGGAAAATATGGGAGTTGTTTGACTGGAACTTTGTCTGAGGTACTATTTTAACGTCAGCTCTAAAAACCAACCAAACCGAAAGGACTTGTCAGTCTCATCCCAGCAGTATAAATGAGGTATATTCTATTCTACCTTATCATCCTGGAACTTTGTCTGAGGTACTATTTTAACATCAGCTCTAAAAACCAACCAAACCGAAAGGACTTGTTAGTCCCATCCCAGCAGTATAAATGAGGTATATTCTATTCTACCTTATCATCTAACGGCCAGCCTAGTTAGCTTGGATGGTAGAGCGCCTGCCTTGTGAGCGCCAGGCCACGGATTCGATTCCCGGCCGGGGCGGATTTTAATAATAATAATAATAATAATCCAGGCCTTAGGTACTAACCTGGACTGAATCCACCAATAAAGGACTTGACAACTTTCTTCTGGAACCGATCTAGGGGAGACTCGATCATAATATTGAGTAGGAAGGCGCAGAAGAATGTGAACATGAGATCACCGAATACACCTAGGATCTGGAAACAGAGATATCCGAGAATTCAAGAATTGGAGCCAGCCTAGTTAGTCTGGTTGGTAGCGTGTCTGCCTTGTGAGCGCTAGGCCGCGGGTCCAATTCCCGTCCGGGCCGGATTTTGCCCTGAACGGATAATGTTCGTACTCGGAACGGCTGGCTTTCTCTTATCCTGTCTTCTTTCTGTCTCAGATTTCGGGACGATAAGACCTTAACAGTTACTCTTCCTCTCTTTCCTTCCACTTCTATTCCTTCACCTTTCTTCCCATCCAAAGTCCCAGACCCCTTCCTCATTCTCCTCCTCTTAACCAGTCTCCTCCCTCCCGGTTAGAGTTGTAAATTGGCTTACCAATCCAGTGTAGGACACATAGGTGGGTGACCTCATGGTGGCGATGGAGGAAAGTTGTACCGCCACATGAATCAAGTAGGCACAGAACGTCAGTCTACTGAACGGCACGAACACACGGTGCCCTAAAATTCGACTCAGAGGACCTGGAAAGTAAAATGGACAGAATTAGAATTTCGAGTCCAGTTGGTTTTGTACATTTTTCCGTAGTTGATTTTGTACATTTCATGAATCATCTTCAATTACCTAGATAATAGAGAAGTTGAGTGCGATATGTACTAGTATCTATTATCGTTTTTCTCTGGGATACCCGTAAGATGGCCAATGATTGGTTTATTTACCTACACGATCAAAAGTGGTTCCACCAATTTGTTGGGTCCTTCAAAATTACGAAGGTAGGTATAAGAAAATATGTTTCAGTAATTCTTCCTTATAGGATAATCTTTTTCTAATAATTTTGAACGTCAAGAAAATGGATGGATCCACTAGGATCGACTTTCGAAATCGAAAGTATGACCTCCCAGTTGACAACATTTCTAAACAGCATTCATAACTTACCAAATCCTGTGGTACCATGTCCAATAATGATCCACCCTATACAGAGCGACCACACAACTCTCTGTAGTGGATTGAACATGGCCTGTTCCAGACGATAGTAAGGTCGACCAGGGATGTAGGCCAGGCCTGCCAGTAGGTAAGGCGTGTGGCCTAAACAGAAGGCTGTCAGGGAGATTGTCCACAGTGAGATCTGAAATTAATGTGAGTAGGTATGTGTGAGGCATACCTAGGTAGGTACCTACTATTCTAGAATAGATATAGGAGCATACATCCTAGTGACAGTGCTAGGCACATTGCATAACTAAAAAAGATACCAGGCGTTCATACAAAATTGTTCTTCATTCCGTAGAATTCGAAACTAGGTACCTATAGAGTTTCATAGAAAAATTTAAAGGTTGACCTACACTGTAGTCGACAAGTTATCTTGTGGACGTATTCAGACGATGTCAATCGACATCGATCTTAGAGTGAAAAATTTACGCTCCACAGGTAGGATAGGTACCTATATCTGTGTATCGCATTACCTACGCATATTCAAACAATTTATTATACATATGTATTAATGTATTTGATATGAAGACAAGATACATAGGAATGTTCTTACATACGCACCCAGGTCATCAATAAATAATAGGTAGGTATTCAAATTCAAAGCCAAATTCCCTTCTTCATTTAATAACTTCATTTAAGATTCCAATGTGTTTCAAGCCAAATTTAATTCCTAGATAAGATTAATAATAACACCTAACTCATACAACTAACTCCTATGTGAGATAATATGTATATATGTAGATATTATACAGAAATAAATGTAGTTACTGTAGTTAGATACCTGTTTCTATTCAAATTCAAAGCCAAATTCCCTTCTTCATTTAAGAACAAAAACTAATTCCAATGTGTTTCAAGCCAAATTTCCTAGATAAGATTAAGAACAACACCTAACCCATACAACTAACTCCTATGTGAGATAATATGTATATATGTAGATATTATACAGAAATAAATGTAGTTACTGTAGTTAGATACCTGTTTGAAGCCAAAATTCCTAGATAAGATTAATAATAACACCTATAACTCACTGTAAAGTTATCATTAGCTTTAGGACATGTCATTTGTCATAGTCTTGCTGATGCGTAAGATTATATCTTTAACTGCTGAAAACAAACCGATAGCCAATCGCCATAGGGCTTGTCTGTTGGCAAATTCTTGTTTCTTCTGAGAAGATGGAAATAGTTTCGTTTCTTGGACAAGTTGGACTGGGGAATCCCAATGACAAGAGGTTAGTCAATACAAGTGATAGTTGAAAGCTTTATGGTGGGCCTAAAAGAAATACCCAAACAGACAGAAGGTATACGTATACCCAAACCTACCTTATGTGGGGAATTAGTGGATGTGCCAAAAGTACTGTTATTGACAGGAAAAGAGAGGATACATGAAATACGTACGTCATCTGTACCCTGTACATCAAAATTTGATTTCAGCAAATCGGATGCTAATAACGTCTGAATTTTGTCCAAACACAGGTCAAACAAAATGTGAAGCTTACAGAGAAATTAATTCAGTGAAAGTGTTGGTCCGATAACTGAACAAGATGAATCAAAGGTCATGGGACTTCAAAGTCAACTAATACATTTAACTTAGATTCATTGGTGGGTGTGCCAAAAGCTCCTTTATTGATCAGTACCAAAATTTCCTTTATTTATCATGCCTGAAGTAGAATTACATTGATTGGTGGATATACCAAAAGTCCATTAGGTAGGTACATATTATTATTATATATATATATTTTTTTAAAGAGGTTTGACAGAGGGAACTGTAACTGCTATGGTCTTATCGAAGAGGTTAGATGGTCTTCCATTTCCATTGGCAAATTGATGAGAAATTTTCATTAATAAAAAATATTTTATTTTTATATTTTTCTTGTACCTACCTATTTTGTTTTACACATTACAATGTTGACAAACGTCATTAATTCTGATTTCAGAAGAACTACCTAGTGTTGTACAGACGATGAGAAAAATATTCTTTAGGCTTGTCGTACATTGAAAGCGTAGACTCGCGAAAGATCTGAATCTGAACATTAGGTACCAACCTACATCTGTTCAGCTGATGTAATTACCTACCTTCGTGTGTTTCTTCTTTTTTAGTTGCTAACAATTTATCATCTACCTACTTTTCCGGTAGATGTTTACATACCTTACTTACACGTATGTATGTAGGTACCTACTATGACTGGTAACTGGTTTTCCGAACATCTTAGAGATAGATATAGGTACCTATAACTTATGTAGAGATACATACCTACATAGGTGATGGAGCTTATAACTGGATTACATCGGGCCAGCAGGCAGTCCTGCTACTGACTGGCCTCTTCTATAAATACCTACTAAAGGCATCCAGTAACATGGGATGAGTTGACTTTTTAACAAAACAATGTATTACCTAAGTTTTTATGCATAAAACAATATATTACCTCGGTTTGTATACGTAAAACAATGTATTACCTAGGTTTTTGAGCATAAAACAATATATTACCTCGGTTCCAAATTTTAGATGTTTTTGAACTTTGTTAAAGTTTTTGTCCTAAGTAGAGTCACAAGTCAAGTGACGTTTCAACTTCCAGTCAATACAAGTGATAGTTGAAAGCTTTATGGTGGGCCTAAAAGAAATACCCAAACAGACAGAAGGTAGGTATACCCAAAGTCCCAAACCTACCTTATGAAGGGAATTAGTGGATGTGCCAAAAGTACTGTTATTGACAGGAAAAGAGAGGATACATGAAATACGTACGTCATCTGTACCCTGTACATCCTAACTACGATAGTATATTTCAAATATTTACCTACGCTTGTTTCATTCCCACCCAGGGCGTACTTCATCCTCAACAGATGAGGGTCGTTCTCGGAACGGCTGGCTTTCTCCATTCTCCTATTCTGTCTTATTCTTCCTGGATTTCGGGACGATAATACCTAACTAAGAAGTTAGAGTTCCCCTAATATAGTATGGGTACCAATGTAACTCTATATTAATTGTCAAAAAATTGATACACTTACTCAAGGTTTGATTGTGTTCAGTGTTGTCATTTCTCCTGAAGACAACCAAATCGTAACACGTTGCCAAACATACCAGACTGACGAGTAGTAAAGTCACCGCCCTGTAAGCACAAGAAAATTGAAGTAGACATGCTAATAACGTCTGAATTTTGTCCAAACACAGGTCAAACAAAATGTGAAGCTACCAGAGAAATTAATTCAGTGAAAGTGTTGGTCCGATAACTGAACAAGATGAATCAAAGGTCATGGGACTTCAAAGTCAACTAATACATTGGCATAAAACAATATATTACCTCGGTTTGTATACGTAAAACAATGTAGGTATTACCTAGGTTTGTATGCGTAAAACAATGGTGTGCAGGACTCTGTTGCCCGTGGCATAGTTATACATAGACATTATACACACAAAGCAATGTTAGGATATTCGCCATGCACCGTACTGCTATTACCCCATTACATTGATCCAGATTAACCCCTTGCAACCCTATGGCAATTTGGCCATAACACTAGACCACGTATAGAATAGAAAATACCCTGGGGAAACGCCAAAAGAGGGGAAACGAGCTACGGACGAGGGGAAATTCCAAAAAGGAAATACAACAGTGTGACGTTATTCTGGACGCAAACATCGTTTTAAAAGACAATGAATTGGAAGTTTACTGAATGAAGACCGTTAAGGTAAAAACACACTACCATCACGTTACTTCACGTCACGTCACGTGACATGATAGTAGTGTGGCTGTCCTGACTCCTGAACGAAACTACCTACAGTATTATGAGAAAACTTTGAATTACATCTTTCTGACTCCCCATGACGTGACGTGACGTGATGGTAGTGTGTTTCTACCTTTACTTTGCTTTCCGTGTTCATGAGATAGGCATAGTATCTATAACCTGCCTCGGTGGTGTAGTGGTCAAGGCGCTCGCCTGGTAAACAGGAGGGTGTGGGTTCAATCCCAGCCGAGGTATGGAATTTTATCCTCAATATAATTTGAGAATTTGACCACAATAATAGTAGTAGCCTACTGCTGGAGTAAAGGGACTTATCAGTCCTATGCGAGCAGTAAAAATAAGCACTATTATTATCATATAGGTAGGTACCTACGTAGGTAGTGTTTACATAAAGCGGAACTTTGAGCAGGGATGTTTGGTATGTCTCACGGTGTTGGTTCAAAAACATCAACCTGAAAAGTCCATAAAGAACAACATATTGAACTCAATTTTCAGACATACTACTGGATCTGGGTACTTGGAAAAAAGTGTTTTCACGTCACGGTACACCGTAGTGACGGGGGTTTTACCCACCAAGCGGTGACAAGCTACCCACCCATTCACATTAACCCCAGTCAGCCTGAGTGGGCCCGGAAAAGCCAGCAGCACCCGATTACCCAGACCATTCTGAGACTGACCGTCTGAAGCAGCTATGAGACATAGTCGTGAACAGGTTAACATACCTATTAGACTTGAGTTTACAAGTGTTTTTGTTTACGTCTGTCCTTGGCATGGATTTTCCCTCTCAGTAAGATGTGTTATGCCTATCCAATGGTACTTGGTTCGCTACCAGCCACTGATCAAATTATTCTCGTTATAATCTGTCTCAATTAGCTTGAGATTGTGATAAGCTGGCAAGGTTCTAATAGTGAGGACTGATAACAATGAGATCTAGGTATTACTATTGAACAGCATAGGGAGAGCATTGTAAGAAATTTCTTCCAACGCTGGCAAATTATTATGAACGGGTTTCAATAAATTATAAATTATAAATCTGTATTTTTATAAATTTTTTACTTAGTCTTTGTAGAGTTGAAGGTAACTCTCGTCTTTAACATCCCCCCAAGATTAATGTTGTAGTGCGTTTGAAATCGTTGTTTTAACTTTTTTGGGAACACAAGTCTCAAATTTTCTCAAGCTATATAAAACAGACTATAACTATGTAGGTGCATCACTATAGGAGTAGGTATAGGTGGTACCTAGGTACTCCGAAGTCTTACTATAAGGATGTGATGGTATCAACGGTATATCCCATTGTTACGGGTCTCCAATTCGCTAATTTATGATTATTACTAGACTAGACAAGGTTAAATTTCGTCACACGGAGCTTTGGGAAGTCGTAAATTTGTTACTTGCTTCGCTCAGTCTGCAGGATGATGGTATCTACGGTATATCCCATTGTTACGGGTCTCCAATTCGCTATTTTATTATGATTATTACTAGACTAGACAAGGTTTAATTTCGTCACACGGAACTTTGGGAAGTCGTAAATTTGTTACTTGCTTCGCTCAGTCTGCAGGAAATGGAGGCCTTATTGTGTCAAGATTGCAATGGCCTTCTAACCCGGCCTAAAGATTCTCATTGCAACTAATGTCTAATGACAGAACACATCAGAAATGATGATTCAAGCTTAAACAGAACTGTTGATTCTCACTTTAACTTAACTCTTGGGCCAGCCATTCACTATTAGGTAGACCTGACAGGCGGACCTGATCAGGTGTACCTGATCAGGTCTACCTGATTGTGAGGGGATGGCCTTAAATAAATAGCATTGGTGGTCAAAACCTCGCCTCAAATCAGAAGATCGCAGGATCGAATCCCAGCCAAGGTATTTGCTATTTATACTGCTCGAATCAGATTAATTAATTATTAGATTTATTAGTCCCTTTATTCGAGCAGTAAAGATTTACTGTTGGAAAAAAATTTTCCGTTATTTTTTCTCTAAACAGTTAAGTCCTCTGTGAAAACTTGAAATATTTCTTGGCCTATTTGCCCATGAGGTGTCTATTTGCCCATGTGTCATTATTGCCCTCTAATCTCAACGTTCAAAGGGCACATTGGTAAAGCTCCAGATCCATTGGGATTTCCAGTCATATAGGAACGGACAACGAACAAAACAGAATTCTGTTTTATATGACGTTTTCCAAGTAAAATCACCTGTTCAGCTGTACGACGAATGAGTAAAATGACACAACTTGAAAAATAAAACTCATTCTTTTCCTTGTGGTAATGAATAGACACAAAATAGCTACCCACCAGAATACAGGATGTTTGTCAACTAGCCTCAGTGTCATAGAAATTCAATCCTTTAAAAAAAGGCACAAGATTTTAACCTGCGTATTAACACAATAAATATCTAAGTACTTACAAGATTTCGGACTACCGAGTGGAATTTTTGGTACACCCATTACTTTGTGAAGATTGGTGCAACTTTCTAGAAGAGCAAGTCTTGGCTTTGGCTACTTGGACACTCACCTGTGCCAAAATCTTCTATATTCATAAGGTAGGTACTTTTTACAGCATAGTAGGATTGTTAGGAGAATAGGAGCTGAACCAATTGATACATTGTAAGGAATAATTCTCAAGAAGCTGGGGGCACCCCAAAATCACGAAGTTACTCACCTACCATACATTGAAACAACAGATGGTTCGGATTTGTCAGCAAAAAATACGTCCTGGAATGACAAGAGTCTAAGGTACATAGCTGAATTCTCACTTGTCAGTAATTAAACTCAGACATAATATAATTTTATTGAGTTAACCCTTAGGGGTCCATCAGACATCTGGTGTGACCATATTAGACAAACTTCTGAGAAGGCAGAAGTCAATAAAATTAGTATACCGACATACCTACCTAGTTACCTATGAAAGACATTTCACATAAATTTCACCAGAAAGATTTTCAATGAACTAAGATACAAGAGTCCTTTACTGTCTTTGCTGGTGTCTTGACCAATAAGAAGATATATTTCTTGCTGACATCCTGCGGTCTGTCGCTACAACACCAACAACAACAACAACAACAACAACAACAACAACAACAACAACAACAACAACAACAACAAGAACACCAAATTCCAAATGGCTAATTTACAAACCTTGCATGATGAAACTTTTTCCAGGTCCAGGTAAAGTCAAAATCCTCTCATAGACAAAAAACCCGAGGTTTAGGTGTAAGGAAAAACAGCCCTAAAGCATGGGTTAATCTTCTGCGAACATCAAAATCTCTCTTTCAAACTGGTCCCCCTGACACCAAGTTTCATTCCCACCCGGGGCGTACTTTATCCTCAACAGATGAGGGTCGTTCTCGGAACGGCTGGCTTTCTCCATTCTCCTATTCTGTCTTATTCTTCCTGGATTTCGGGACGACAATAACTAAGAAGTTAGAGTTCCCCTAATATAGTATGGGTACCAATGTAACTCTATATTAATTGACAAAAAATTGATACACTTACTCAAGGACTGATTCTGTTCAGTGTTGTCATTTCTTCTGATGACAACCAAATCGTAACACGTTGCCAAACATACCAGACTGACGAGTAGTAAAGTCACCGCCCTGTAAGCACAAGAAAATTGAAGTAAATCGTGGCATAGTTAAGTAGACACACAAAGCAATGTTAGGATATTCGCCATGCACCGTACTGCTATGTCTGCTATTACCCCATTACATTGATCCAAACTAACCCGTTCTAACCCTATGGCCATATTTTGGCCATAACACTAGACCACGTATAGAATAGAAAATACCCTGGGGAAACGCCAAAAGAGGGGAAACGAGCTACGGATGAGGGGAAATTCCAAAAAGGAAATACAACAATGTGACGTTATTTTGGAGTTTGGACGCAAACATCGTTTTAAAAGACAATGAATTGGAAGTTTACTGAATGAAGACCGTTAAGGTAAAAACACACTACCATCACGTTACGTCACGTCACGTGACATGATAGTAGTGTGGCTGTCCTGAACGAAATTACTTACAGTATTATGAGAAAACATTGAACTACATCTTTCTGACTCCATGTGACGTGATAGTAGTGTGTTTCTACCTTTACTTTGCTTTCCGTGTTCGTGAGATAGACATAGTATCTATTACCTATCTCACGGTGTTGGTTCAAAAACATCAACCTGAAAAGTCCATAAAGAACAACATTATTGAACTCAATTTTCAGACATACTGGATCTGGGTACTTGGAAAAAAGTATTTTCACGTCACGGTACACCGTAGTGACGGGGGTTTTACCCACCAAGCGGTGACAAGCTACCCACCCACTCACATTAACCCCAGTCAGCCTGAGTGGGCCCGGGAAAACCAGCAGCACCCGATGGCCCAGACCATACCGAGACTGACCGTCTGAAGCAGCTATGAGACATGGTCGTGAACAGGTTAACATATTAGACTTGAGTTTACAAGTGTTTTTGTTTACGTCTGTCCTTGGCATGGATTTTCCCTCTCAGTAAGATGTGTTATGCCTATCCAATGGTACTTGGTTCGCTACCAGCCACTGATCAAATTAATCTCTTTATAATCTGTCTCAATTAGCTTGAGATTGTGACAAGCTGGCAAGGTTCTAATAGTGAGGACTGATAACAATGAGATCTAGGTATTACTATTGAACAGCATAGGGAGAGCATTGTAAGAAATTTCTTCCAACGCTGGCAAATTATTATGAACGGGTCTCAATAAATCTGTATTTTTATAAATTTTCCCTTTAGCCTTTGTAGGGTTGAAGGTAACTCTCGTCTTTAACATCCCAAGATTAATGTTGTAGTGCGTTTGAAATCGTTGTTTTAACTTTTTTGGGAACACAAGTCTGAAATATTCTCAAGCTATATAAAACAGACTATAACTATGTAGGTGCATCACTATAGGAGTAGGTATAGGTAGTACCTAGGTACTCCGAAGTCTTATTATAAGGATGTGATGGTATCAACGGTATATCCCATGGTTACGGGTCTCCAATTCGCTATTTTATTATTATTACTAGACTAGACAAGGTTAAATTTCGTCACACGGAGCTTTGGGAAGTCGTAAATTTGTTACTTGCTTCGCTCAGTCTGCAGGAAATGGAGGCCTTATTGTGTCAAGATTGCAATGGCCTTCTAACCCGGCCTAAAGATTCTCATTGCAACTAATGTCTAATGACAGAACACAGAAATGATGATTCAAGCTTAAACAGAACTGTTGATTCTCACTTTACCCTAACTCTTGGGCCAGCCACTATTAGGTGTACCTGTCAGGTCTACCTGATTGTGAGGGGATGGCCTTAAATAAATAGCATTAGTGGTCAAAACCTCGCCTGAAATCAGAAGATCGCAGGATCGAATCCCAGCCAAGGTATGGAATTGGCTATTTATACTGCTCGAATGAGATTAATTTATTATTAGTCCCTTTATTAGAGCAGTAAAGATTTACTGTTGGAAAATTTGTTTCCGTTATTTTTTCTCTAAACAGTTAAGTCCTCTGTGAAAACTTGAAATATTTCTTGGCCTATTTGCCCATGAGGTGTCTATTTGCCCATGTGTCATTATTGCCCTCTAAGCCCAAAGTTCAAAGGGCACATTGGTAAAGCTCCAGATCCATTGGGATTTCCAGTCATGTAGGAACGGACAACGAACAAAATAGAATTCTGATTTATGTGACGTTTTCCAAGAAAAATCACCTGTTCAGCTGTACGACGAATGAGTAAAATGACTCAACTTGACAAATAAAACTCATTCTTTTCCTTGTGGTAATGGATAGACACAAAATAGCTACCTACCAGAATACAGGATGTTAGTCAAATAGCCTCAGTGTCATAGAAATTCAATCCTTTAAAAAAAGGCATAAGATTTTAACCTGCGTAATAACACAATAAATACCTAAGTACTTACAAGATTTCGGACTACCGAGTAGAATTTTTGGTACACCCATTACTTTGTGAAGATTGGTGCAACTTTCTAGAAGAGCAAGTCTTGGGAAATGATGATTCAAGCTTAAACAGAACTGTTGATTCTCACTTTAACCTAACTCTTGGGCCAGCCACTATTAGGTGTACCTGTCAGGTCTACCTGATTGTGAGGGGATGGCCTTAAATAAATAGCATTAGTGGTCAAAACCTCGCCTGAAATCAGAAGATCGCAGGATCGAATCCCAGCCAAGGTATGGAATTGGCTATTTATACTGCTCGAATGAGATTAATTTATTATTAGTCCCTTTATTAGAGCAGTAAAGATTTACTGTTGGAAAATTTGTTTCCGTTATTTTTTCTCTAAACAGTTAAGTCCTCTGTGAAAACTTGAAATATTTCTTGGCCTATTTGCCCATGAGGTGTCTATTTGCGAAAAAAGCTAGAACTTCGGAATTTCGAAGGTATATAAGGAAGTATAGGTTAACATATGGTCCAAATTTCGTGACATTACATTGAATTGACGGAGTTATGATAGGGGTAAAAATGCGTCGAAATGTGTCATGTAATATACACACTGGCGTGCTCAGGCCGGAACTAGGCCTGGCGCACTGCCGTGCGCCTAGATCTCAAACTGACGACCCATTCCCTAGTTATTAGAAGGCCTTGATATTTCAGCCTCATTGAAGCTAGTCGCTGTGTAGACATCCTTTTGTACTTCTTCACAGATCTATCTGTACGTCAAATAATTTTATCTCTATGAATTGATCTTTAATCTTTGTTGAATAATATAATCAGGAACGAAAACAGTAAATACGAGTGGTAAGAATCCTTTGTACGCTTAACTCCATAGTCCATACACAAAAAGCTCACACTGAGGCTTAGGTGTAGGGGCAAAAAGCCTCAAAAGATGGGTTAAGCTTGTACTAATCTACGAAGAGTCCTTTGAGGGGAAGACAGCTGTATCAGGGTGCGTCTACGCTATAATCGATCAATATCGACTGACACCTCTACACTTACCAATCGACATGGACCTCAAAAGTGGGAGCATGTACCTGTAGAGATGTTCCCTGTTTAGGTCGTCTATGTTTACGTCCCTGATTCCCTTCTGAAGATGAGCCTCTTGAATTGATCAGACTTTATTGTTACTCAAATCCACGATGGTAAGACCTAAGTCTTCTATTATTGTAATAATCCTATTACGAAATACTCCGGTATCGATAACTTACATAATAATGATGCCTTCAGTTTTATGACTCGAGTAGTCACTGAACCAACAGTATAGGTAGATTCTGACTGGACTCTTTAAATTTCTCATTAAATTCTTTTGCTCCACTGATTCGGATGTTGTCGGTCAGGTTTGTTTGTTAATTAAATAATACATAAGACCTACATTTTGTTTCTTATCTGGTATTGATATTATTTGTAAAGATATGGATGATTTATATGGATGTGTAGAGAGAGTTTGGTTAATGAAATCAATGTTTGGAATAGCGTTGTCTTTTTAGTTGCTCCAGGATCCAAGATTTTATGCATACTTTCATCGAGTAGCTTCATTGAGGACCAGAAGAAAGATAGGACGTTACATAGTCCATTCATAGGGTACCTAACTAACAATTTATACGATTTCTAAAGTCAGTTGGCACATTGAGAGCAAGATTATAAGTGATAGCTGACAGCTACATAAGTGAATACCAGGGTACTTACTTTTCAAAGCCCATAAGGTCAGGTTTTGCAGATGAGTCCGGTACATTTCGCTGTGAGCGCTACACAGGGAGTTGTTACTGAGAGCAGGTGAAAAGTCGTACATAGCTTCAGTCAGAACTTTGGACACCCAGCGCAGCAAGGACCAGAAGAAAGATAGGACGTACATAGTCCATTCATAGGGTACCTAACTAACAATTTATACGATTTCTAAAGTCAGTTGGCACTTTGAGAGCAAGATTATAAGTGATAGCTGATGATAGCTACATAAGTGAATACCAGGGTACTTACTTTTCAAAGCCCATAAGGTCAGGTTTTGCAGATGAGTCCGGTACATTTTGCTGTGAGCGCTACACAGGGAGTTGTTACTGAGAGCAGGTGAAAAGTCGTACATAGCTTCAGTCAGAACTTTGGACACCCAGCGCAGCTCTGATCTTGCTGTTTTTGAACGGGCGAGTTTTTCTGTGGTGGGAATGATCGTGGGTTCAGTTGTTGGGATCTTAGCAATGAAGTTGGTGTTGTTGTTTCTGATGATGCTGGTATTGCTGCTGTTTGTTTTGTCATCATTTTAAGTTTTTCTGTGGTGGGAATGATCGTCGGTTCAGTTGTTGGGATCTTAGCAATGAAGTTGGTGTTGTTGTTTCTGATGATGCTGGTATTGCTGCTGTTTGTTTTGTCATCATTTTCTTGAATGGAGTTTTCTATCTGCGACACCGATGTTCGTGGTGCCGCTCTAACCCATAAAAAATGGTTCTGTTCGTTGTTAACTTCCTCCTCCGCCTCTACTTCTTCAGATAAATCACTCTCATCATCAACATCTAGTTGAGCTTGCCGTCTTCTCCTTGCAGCCGATGGATATGGTTTCTGCCTGCGCGGTATTTTCTGGATGTACGTCCTCTTGGTTGTCGTTGTACTTTGCGTTGTCGCATCAATGTCACCCATTTCCGACATGAAATCGTCGTCTTTGTTTTCATTGTTCACATTTTTTTGCCGTCTTCTCCTTGCAGCCGATGGATATGGTTTCTGCCTGCGCGGTATTTTCTGGATGTACGTCCTTTTGGTTGTCGTTGTACTTTGCGTTGTCGCATCAATGTCACCCATTTCCGACATGAAATCGTCGTCTTTGTTTTCATTGTTCACATTTTCATTTCAGCCTCACTGATGCTAGTCGCTGTGTAGACATCCTTTTGTACTTCTTCATAGATCTATCCGTACGTCAAATAATTTTATCTCTATGAATGTATGAATTGATCTTTAATCTTTGTTGAATAATACATCAGGAACGAATACAGGAAGAGTCCTTTGTACGCTTAACTTCGTACACAAAAAGCTCACACTCAAGCTTAGGTGTAGGGGCAAAAAGCCTCAAAAGATGGGTTAAGCTTGTACTAATCTACGAAGAGTCCTTTGAGGGGAAGACAGCTGTATCAGGGTGCGTCTACGCATCAACATGGTCGATCAACATCGACTGACACCTCTACACTTACCAATCGACATGGACCTCAAAAGTAGGTACATGTACCTCTAAAGATGTTCCCTGTTTAGGTCGTCTGTGTTTACGTCCCTGATTCCCTTCTAAAGATGAGCCTCTTGAATTGATCAGACTTTATTGTTACTCAAATCAACGATGGTAAGACCTAAGTCTTCTATTATTGTAATAATCCTATTACGAAATCGGTATCGATAACTTACATAATAATGATGCCTTCAGTTTTATGACTCGAGTAGTCACTGAACCAAGAGCCAAGAGTATAGGTAGATTCTGACTGGACTCTTTAAATTTCTCATTAAATTCTTTTGCTCCACTGATTCGGATGTTGTTGGTCAGGTTTGTTTGTTAATTAAATAATACATAAGACCTACATTTTATCTCTTATCTGGTATTGATATTATTTGTAAAGATATGGATGATTTATATGGATGTGTAGAGAGAGTTTGGTTAATGAAATCAATGTTTGGAATAGTGTTGTCTTTTTAGTTGCTCCAGGATCCAAGATTTTATGCATACTTTCATCGAGTAGCTTCATTAAGGACCAGAAGAAAGATAGGACGTACATAGTCCATTCATAGGGTACCTAACTAACAATTTATACGATTTCTAAAGTCAGTTGGCACTTTGAGAGCAAGATTATAAGTGATAGCTGACAGCTACATAAGTGAATACCAGGGTACTTACTTTTCAAAGCCCATAAGGTCAGGTTTTGCAGATGAGTCCGGTACATTTCGCTGTGAGCGCTACACAGGGAGTTGTTACTGAGAGCAGGTGAAAAGTCGTACATAGCTTCAGTCAGAACTTTGGACACCCAGCGCAGCTCTGATCTTGCTGTTTTTGAACGGGCGAGTTTTTCTGTGGTGGGAATGATCGTGGGTTCAGTTGTTGGGATCTTAGCAATGAAGTTGGTGTTGTTGTTTCTGATGATGCTGGTATTGCTGCTGTTTGTTTTGTCATCATTTTCTTGAATGGAGTTTTCTATCTGCGACACCGATGTTCGTGGTGCCGCTCTAACCCATAAAAAATGGTTCTGTTCGTTGTTAACTTCCTCCTCCGCCTCTACTTCTTCAGATAAATCACTCTCATCATCAACATCTAGTTGAGTTTGCCGTCTTCTCCTTGCAGCCGATGGATATGGTTTTTGCCTGCGCGGTATTTTCTGGATGTACGTCCTCTTGGTTGTCGTTGTACTTTGCGTTGTCGCATCAATTTCACCCATTTCCGACATGAAATCGTCGTCTTTGTTTTCATTGTTCACATTTTTGTTGAAGATGTCCTCCAGTTCAGACGTGCTGTTATCGCTGGTTTCACTGCTGGGGTCGGAGAACATGTCGGGATCCCAAGCCGTGTCACCAAATCCAGCGTCTTCATCCTCTACGGTTGTTGTCTCCGTTGCGTCCTCACCCGTCACCGCTGACTCCGTTGAGTTGAAAACCTTATCGCTGAACAGCTGAGCAATGTTCCCGAAGGTGCTGTTGTCAAAGCCGTCAATAGAGAGGGAAATGTTGATATCATCGCGCGGTGTCAACACAATGTTGTTGTCCTTATCCACAATGGACTTTTGTTGACACGAGATGAGGTTAGCGATCACTATGAGGAGGATGAAGTGTCTGCAAATGTTTGTTGGGATCGCAAGACGATCCATGTTGGAAGGTGTAAAACCAACGGTAATATCACGACCTAAGCTATCTATGTTCTTGTCATGCGGCCTTTTGTAATTAATATTGATTTTAAAACAAAAATAATTTCAAATCTGGATGGTTAGAGGAAAATCAAGAGTTTAGATAGGTAGGTACATACTTTTTGCTTTTCAAAATTCAACAAATCAAAAGTCCAGGAAGCACGAATCAACTTAAATGCAAAAGGCCTTTCTTAGAAACAACAATAGTTTCAAGCCTTGCAACCAAATGCTGTTCCTCAACTTTTGATTTGTTTTCAAATTTAAAACAACAAAGCAAGAAGTTTAGAAAACTGAAAATTTAATTAACGTAATTTTTTAACTTTTTATTTATCATAAATTTATTAAAAACCAACAATAAAATTAAGCACCTACAGAAATATTACCAGTTATTTTTCTCCCACAGAAATCGATTTATAACAAAAATTATGTTAGGTAACTTTAAGTAGATATCACGTACGTCTTTATTGAAGGTTTAATTAGGACTGACCACAGGCCGCAAGATCCTCAATACACTGATACTTGGTATACTAATCAACACGACTTAGTCCATTTGTTGATACCACTATCCCAGATATCTTTCTCCCTCCTCCTTGTTCTCTCTCTCTCTCTCTCTCCATCTTTATCTTTCTCTTCTGATATTCATCTTAATAATCAAACCTTCAACATAATGAAGCCTTAAACCAGAGCTGTAATAGTGCCCTAAATTTTAATTTAGACCCTTCAGTTGATCTTAAAATCGATACTAGTATTACTAGATAAATACATAGTAAATATCTTTTATACATAATATCTATTTATCATAATTGTGCAAAGTTGAGGTAGGTACTCGGAAATGAACATACCTAGAAAATGAACCTAGGAATGTTCTTCTTGTCGCATAAACCAGCCGGTAACCAGAGGTTACATAAGTAATGCTTTGTTCAGACTGGGGAGGTAAAATGGCAAGTCCTACCAGTTAAATTAAACCCATTATTCCTTATTTTATCCTGAGCCTTGGAAATTTTAAACTTTCATAAACAGAAATCGTCTCTAAAGCCCACTTTCTTTTAGGCCCACTGTAAGGACTTAAGGAGAGAATATCGTGAACTCAAATACTGTTCTAAAATTCCACATCCTTGTTCTCTGGGGATTTAGCATGTCCACTATAGCAATCCTTCCACAAACAACCTAGGTTCGATTCCCGTCCGTGTTGGGTTCTATCCTAAACAGATGAGGTTCGTTCTCGGAACGGCTTCATAGGCAACGATTTCCAATCCCAGGACAGGATTTGAACCCGGATCTCTTGGGAAAGGCGTCACGTGTCCTCATTGCCACAAATCTGCTATTCCACGAAGTCATCTGAGCGACTGAGCCCCGCTCTAGGTACCTCAAAACGCGTTTTGACACTAAAAACTGACCATCGAAAATTTGACCCGATTACATTACTTTCCTTCCTATAGGATTTCTTCAGATGAATCACTCTCATCATCAACATTTAGTTGAGCTTGCCGTCTTCTCCTTGCAGCCGATGGATATGGCTTCTGCCTGCGCGGTATTTTCTGGATGTACGTCCTCTTGGTTGTCGTTGTACTTTGCGTTGTCGCATCAATTTCACCCATTTCCGACATGAAATCGTCGTCTTTGTTTTCATTGTTCACATTTTTGTTGAAGATGTCCTCCAGTTCAGACGTGCTGTTATCGCTGGTTTCACTGCTGGGGTCGGAGAACATGTCGGGATCCCAAGCCGTGTCACCAAATCCAGCGTCTTCATCCTCTACGGTTGTTGTCTCCGTTGCGTCCTCACCCGTCACCGCTGACTCCGTTGAGTTGAAAACCTTATCGCTGAACAGCTGAGCAATGTTCCCGAAGGTGCTGTTGTCAAAGCCGTCAATAGAGAGGGAAATGTTGATATCATCGCGCGGTGTCAACACAATGTTGTTGTCCTTATCCACAATGGACTTTTGTTGACACGAGATGAGGTTAGCGATCACTATGAGGAGGATGAAGTGTCTGCAAATGTTTGTTGGGATCGCAAGACGATCCATGTTGGAAGGTGTAAAACCGTGAGGTTAGCGATCACTATGAGGAGGATGAAGTGTCTGCAAATGTTTGTTGGGATCGCAAGACGATCCATGTTGGAAGGTGTAAAACCAACGGTAATATCACGACCTAAGCTATCTATGTTCTTGTCATGCGGCCTTTTGTAATTAATATTGATTTTAAAACAAAAATAATTTCAAATCTGGATGGTTAGAGGAAAATCAAGAGTTTAGATAGGTAGGTACATACTTTTTGCTTTTCAAATGTAATATCACGACCTAAGCTATCTATGTTCTTGTCATGCGGCCTTTTGTAATTAATATTAATTTTAAAACAAAAATAATTTCAAATCTGGATGGTTAGAGGAAAATCAAGAGTTTAGATAGGTAGGTACATACTTTTTGCTTTTCAAAATTCAACAAATCAAAAGTCCAGGAAGCATGAATCAACTTTAAGAACAATAGTTTCAAGCCTTGCAACCAAATGCTGTTCCTCAACTTTTGATTTGTTTTCAAATTCAAAACAACAAAGTAAGAAGTTTAGAAAACTGAAAATTTAATTTACCTAATTTTTTAACTTTTTATTTATCATAAATTTATTAAAAACCAACAATAAAGTTAAGCACCTACAGAAATATTACCAGTTATTTTTCTCCTAAAGAAATCGATTTATTACAAAAATTATGTTAGGTAACTTTAAGTAGATATCACGTACGTCTTTATTGAAGGTTTAATTAGGACTGACCACAGGCCGCAAGATCCGGGGATAGGTCCTGAATAAGTCCACAAAGTGTAATATAATTAGGGAAAGTGGGGAACAGAAAGGAGATAGGTACCAAATGAGTCCTCAGAGTGAAATTAGGGAACACCAGTCAAGACCTCCCTGGTAAAAATGTATCAAGGCTCACAGAGAGGTTGGATGGAAGAGCTCCTTCAGGAGAACCCTGCCACTTAAAATAAATCCGGGAATAATCTAATAAGCCTCAAGCCTTGAAGCTCAGCCGCAATAATTGCCGTAAAGCTGTGTCCACACATAGTTGACGGCCGTCGATCGACCATCAAGGCTGTCGACTATAATTATGTGTGGACACAGCTTGAGGTTCTATTTACACATAGGGCTCTTCTCCCATCATCCATAAAATATTATTCATTTTACTCTTGTAATATTAATTTTTGTCAAGTGTCTCGGTTTTTTTTTGCCCTTGGGATCAATTTAATTTGAACAAACCATTTACTGATGAATTTGTGATATAAATTTGTGATGAATTTGTGACGACCGAACTCTTCTGATTTCTAGAAAACGTCACCAACGCGGGCATCTTCTATCGACGCATGCGTCGACTCAGCATCAACGTCAGTGACGCGATAATGGAAGGACTTAGGCCAGCCCCTCACTATCAGGTACACCTAATCAGGTCCGCCTGTCAGGTCTACCTGATAGCGTCTGTGCTCATCAGGTAAACCTGACAGGGGGACCTGACCAGGTGTACCAGTCACTTTCCCTGTCGCGTATAATATCTCTAGTCTCTAGTAGCGCGGTCAAACTTTCTTGACTTGGCGGGGCGGAGCGCTACCGCGCTTCTTAATTTTGGTACCGTAAGACCTTGTAGTGCTTCCAGTTCCTTCTATTACACCTCTTTTTTAGTAAACAAGTTCTTAGTCTAAATTTTAGCCTATAAAAATAAACCAAAGTGTCCCATTAAGGCTAAACGAGGTACTCACCGTCTTTGATCAACAAAGGGCCCACGTTGTCGCCCGTACGGTTGTTATGATGCAAATGGGCGCCGTCACACAGCGGGAACTTTTTGCTCCTCCAACAACGACAGTAGGCATTCTTATCTTTCATATCATCTATGATGGCGTAGTCCACCACGGCCCTAGACTGGTTCTTCTTCTGGTTAGGGTTGACAAGCTGTTAATCAAAGACAGATTTTTTTTTTATTAGTCACCTGTGGGTGAGATAGGAGGATTTTGTTGTGTTTAACTCCCGTTTAAATAAATAAATACCAGTAGTTGCTTAAAAATAAATAATAGAGAGTAATAAGGAAAAAATCTCGGCAGTTACACAACGACGCGACGGTTAAGCCCCCATTACAAAAACAAGTAAGAAAACAATATAAAAATGTTTTAATTGAACTTATCAAATTTATACAATTTGCTGAATTTTTGGAATGAATTTCGGGAAATTTGGATTGACCTTTTTGCAGTGAGTTTTACAAATAAACCATGTACCTAGGTTTGTAGGTTTGTTTGATGTAAAACTCACTTCCTCGATTTCTTTTGCTAAATTCTTTTCTTTAAAATTCATGGAACCCTATTTCTTGGTGGTGTGGATATTTTTATTCATTTATTTAGACTATTGGTTATAGTAAAAAAAATAATGCTCACAAGAACATGCGAAAAATAACAACGGTAGAACTTATTGCCTGAGGCAATCTTCACTATTCAACCCTAACAAGAGACTCACGCAATTCAAATCGGGAGTGAAGTCCGGGTCTATTTCCCACCCTACCGTTCCGGTAGTACCTTTCCACTCGAACTGGGTCAAATGATACCACCACTTGGTCAACTTGGTGGTCGAATTGTAGCTCTCCGTGCCGCTGGAGAGTGACGTTCCCAGCGGTACCGATTTGACGCCCGTGCGTCCGTAATAGCAAACCAGAGTTGTCACCAAGTAAGAGGTCAACATTTTGACTCGAAATAGTTGTCTGGTCTGCCAATTCATTTGGTGGACTCATGCGGGCTGCTATCAGATTGAAATCAGTGGCGAATGGTTTGAATTCCAGGCGGGTGTAATGGTTTTAAGAGTTGACGGTGGAATGTTGTGCAGTCGGGAGTCGATTCGTTTAATTTGTCATTTTAGTTGAAAAGAACAATAGTAGGTACCTATAGCTAACGCGGCATCGCGCTACTCGCTACAGAAAGATAGGCAGTGCCAATGGGGAAAACAGCTGGAGAACGAACGGGGTTTATTTACCTATGGGAATCAGTCTCAGATACCTACAAAATGGACTTGAAGCCTTGTATCAAAGTAGATCCCATAAAAAAAGATCAAAACCATGTTGCCATCTCACAATGTGGATGTCACTTTTTCACCATTTTAATATGCTTACCTTCTCTTACTTATTTTGCATTATTAATTTCATCTGAGTAGGTAGGTAGGTAGGTAGGTATAAATAACAGATGACAGTTGTTATTGAGCATCATGACCTTGTATTATATGATGACGTTTATGAAGCTATATGTACCTACAGAGTAGAACCAGTACACGTACCTACCCAGGGAGGTGACTCAGATGTTAACTACTCAAGACATTGAGGAAAAACAATCAATGTAGGTAGTACATAGGTACTAAGAAAGTAGGTAGGTATTGTTTTAATTTACAAGATCTACTAAGAAAAGGATTAGGCACCTAATTTCGAGAAATTTTTGGGTGTCAATAATTATTCCATCCCATTTATTCACACAGATAAATAATAATTTAGTAAAAACTAGGGGTTAAGTCAAGTAAAATTTAATCTTATCTACCAATGAACCTACCCACACAATGAACAGGCTTTTAGGCAAAAGTTTTTCCTTGAGAAAAAAACCAACAGGCACTGATTGGTCAATTGGTACCATAATCATACTCATAAGTAAATATTTCTATAGGTACCTAGCTACCTAGGTGTGTAAAAGGCAATCTACCTTCCTAAATTTAATGTAATTGGACTAATTAGGTACCTGGTTACTACTGGTTAGGTACCTACATTTTGTTTCGCACATTGCATACCTACCGAATTTCCAGGCGTTCATACATATTTCTTTTTTTTTCTGCCTACTACGATTTTTCAAAAAGATACTGCCTACTACGATTTTTCGACTTTGTAGACAGTTACCTACCTAAACAACGCAACGTTTTTGCACTAGGTAGGTAAAAGTGATTAAAAAAAACCTCTATAGGTACTTAGGGATATGGTTTAATGGGGGGGGAATAGGGGTATCATCCAAAATGCACGATTGAGAAAAGTTTCAAATCGTACAGCCCAGTGGCTCAAAAGAGTTGCAATATTTAACACAAACCTAGAAACATACCTACATAGTAAGTACATAGGTAGATAGTAGGTACCTAGTTACCTACCATAGACTGTCCACAGCTAAAAACCCCACAATGACCTGTTACTAGCAAAATTACCTATCTAGAGGAAATTATTGGTTTGGATTTGTGCCTATGACGTTGGAATTTTATTTCCCCAATGAAACCTATATCCTAGACTTCTCAGTATCTCAGTAGCTTCATCTGTCTTATCTAGAGGAAATTATTGGTTTGGATTTGTGCCTATGACGTTGGAATTTTATTTCCCCAATGAAACCTATCCTATACTTCTCAGTATCTCAGTAGCCTCATCTGTCTTCAAAGCTAGTCATATAATTCATCCACTATTCCACTATCCACTATGTATTCATCCACTCATTCTGCAATGTTTCATACGTGAAGCACCGATAGGAAAATATATCTCTCATTAAAAAAATCCCCACTAATGGATCCAATAATAATTGCCAACTATCGATCGAAAGAAAAGAAAAAAACTCGAGAGTTCGCTGGTGAGAAAAACCTGTTGTGGCGAGAAAAATTATGTGATCCGATGGTTAGGATGCTACGAGTAGATAGGCTAGCTTCCATCATGTAGGTTTTTTTTTAATTTTTTTAAGAGGTTTGACAGAGGGAGCTGTAACTGCTATGGTCTTATCGTCCCGAAATCGAAGAGAGAAGGAAGACAGGATAGGAGTCATACCTGAATCAAGAAAATCTCAGTCAAGATAGACAATTTTATCTACATATCTCTTGGAAATGCCTAAGCCGACCCCGCGGTGTTAGATCAATTTATTTAGCAGTAGAATAACCAGTAGAAGAAAAAGAAGGAGAAGGAGAGCAAGAAGAAAATATAGGATAAGGAAAGTAAAAATAATATAACCAGCAAAAGAAGGAGAAGAAGGAGGAGAATAAGAAGAAGAAGAAGAAGAAGAAGGAGAAGAAAAATAAAAAAATATAAAAAGGAAAAATAAATTGCTGATATACCTATGGCCTATGGGTACCTAACTACCTACTGAGTATCTATATATTTAACCTATGGGTACCCACTGAGTACCTATTTAACCTATGGGTACCCACTGAGTACCTATTTAACCTATGGGTACCCACTGAGTACTCATCTGTCTTCAAAGCTAGTCATATAATGCATCCACTATCCACTATGTACCTACTCATACACTCATTCTGCAATGTTTCATACGTGAAGCACAGATAGGAAAATATCTCTCATTAAAAAAAATCCTCACTAATGGATCCAATGATAATTGCCAACTATCGATCGAAAGAAAAAACTCGAGAGTTCGCTGGTGAGAAAAACCTGTTGTGGCGAGAAAAATTATGTGATCCGATGATTGGGATGCTACGAGTAGATAGGCTAGTTTCCATCAAGTAGGTTTTTTTTTAATTTTTTAAGAGGTTTGACAGAGGGAACTGTAACTGCTATGGTCTTATCGTCCCGAAATCGAAAAGAGAAGGAAGACAGGATAGGAGATTACCTACTGATATCGAGTACCTATTTATGTCCCTAAGTACGGAGATGTACCCTTGAATAATCGATTCTCAGACGGTAGCGCCCATTGTCAGCGGTAATGATACGATAAGATTTATGGGCTCTATCCATAACCCATATTAACTTATCAACCCATAAATTCTCCACCTGCCTATTTATTGCCCATTGAAAAAGAAGAGGAAGAATAAGACGAAGAAGAAGAAGGAGGAGGAGGGGTGGAGGAGTAGAATAAGAAGATGCCTATCTTTTAATATGTATTTAGCTATCGAAGAAGAAAAAGAAGAAGAGGAAACAACAACAACAACAACAACAACAACAACAACAACAACAACAACAACAACAACAACAACAACAACAACTAATCATGTTAAAATACATACTTAGAAAAAAGGAGTGAGATCCCCCACAAAAACACAAATGTGAAAAAAATTGTCAGCGATAATGATCCGGTAAGATTTATGGGCTCTATCCATAACCCATATTAACTTATCAACCCATAAATTCTCCATCTGCCTATTTATTGCCCATTGAAAAAGAAGAGGAAGAATAATACGAAGAAGAAGAAGAAGAAGAAGAAGAAGAAGAAGAAGAAGAAGAAGAAGAAGAAGGAGGAGGAGGAGGGGTGGAGGAGTAGAATAAGAAGATGCCTATCTTTTAATATGTACCCCCACAAAAACACAAATGTGAAAAAAAAGGCCAAGTTCCTATCCAAAAATGTCGGCCTATAAAAGTGGTGAGATCAAAAATAAAGGCCAAGTCATTTTCCTCTCCTTCAAACTGCATTCTCAGTTTTTCGTGTCAGCTGAAAATCTTGATCCCCAATTTCTTCAACTTCCTCTCAATTTCAACTTGTCTATGTTCCCCCTCCTTTAAACTGCATTCCCAGGTTTTCGTGTCTGCTGAAAATGCTGAATCTTAATTCCTTCAATCTTCTCTCAATTTCAACTTGGCTATGTTTTTCCCTAGGGTTTCATGGTGCGTTTAGTGATTGATTTATTTATTTATTTGAGTAGGAAAAACATAGCCAAGTTGAAATTGAGAGAAGATTGAAGGAATTAAGATTCAGCATTTTCAGCAGACACGAAAACACTCTCATCAATTCGATTTTTTTGCCATTATGCACAAATTTGCGCTTCTTAAAAGCTAAACGGACCTACTGCTCCTGCTCAGAGACTCAATTACTGCACATTGACACACCACTATGAGAGAAGATAGGAGTTTTCTGATTTGTCTATGGACTGCCCTGGTGGGCGGAGCCTACGGCGAGTTTCGGGGAGATCCCAACTATCATACGGAAACACCGTCTCCGCCCTTCTTCATGACGATGGCCGGGCCAACCCATGTTCTAGTGGCTCTCATCAATTCGATTTTTTTGCCATTATGCACAAATTTGCGCTTCTTAAAAGCTGAACGGACCTACTGCTCCTGCTCAGAGACTCGATTACTGCACATTGAGACACCACTATGAGAGAAGATAGGAGTTTTCTGATTTGTCTATGGACTGCCCTGGTGGGCGGAGCCTACGGGGAGTTTCGGGGAGATCCCAACTATCATACGGAAACACCGTCTCCGCCCTTCTTCATGACGATGGCCGGGCCAACCCATGTTCTAGTGGTGAGTACCGAGTTGTCTTGTAGATTTTTTTAAGAGGTTTGATAGAGGGAACTGTAGCTGCTAATTATCGTCTCGAAGGAGAAGAGATAAGGAAGACAGGATAGGAGAAAGTCAGCCGTTCCGAGAACGAACCTTATCCCTTCTGGATAAAATCCGAGGGAACCAAACCTGCGGCCTAGTGCGAACAAGGCAGACACCCTACCAACCAAGCTAACTAGGCTGGCAGATAAATTGACCTGTTGAGGTGGAAATGGAAAGTCATGTAATAATATGTATAATCCACTGAAATTTTCAATAGTCAGTTTTTTGGTGCCAAAACAGGTTTTGAGGTTCCTAGTTTTTACTGTAAAATTTTGACTTGGCGGAGCAGAGCGCTACCGTGCTCATTAATTTTTATTAATTTCCCTATTTTTTTATTTTGCAGCACGTCAATCCAGACATCCACAAGAATCACGCGGATAAGATAGTGGACTATTTTGACAAGCCCAATCTGACGGATTTCACCGCGTTCTGCCGTTGTTGGCGTAGTAGGGACTTCCCCTATTGTAACGGATTTCATCACGACTATAACAAACTGCTCGGGGATAATGTGGGACCCATTCTCATTCGAAGAAGTAAGTTGAAACCGTTCACATTGGCTACACCTAGACCTAGAGCCCTTGAACACTATTGTGCCAGTCGAGAATGATAAGTATAGGGTAACAAAGTTCACAGAGTGAAATTAGGGAAGGGAAACCGTGCACATTGGCTGCACCTAGACCTAGAGCCCTTGAACACTATTGTACCAGTCGAGAATGATAAATATAGGGTAACAAAGTTCACAGAGTGAAATTAGGGAAAGGGATAGGTCCTGAATAAGTCCACAAAGTGTAATACAATTAGGGAAAGTGGGGAACAGAAAGGAGATAGGTACCAAATGAGTCCTCAGAGTGAAATTAGGGAACACCAGTCAAGACCTCCCTGGTAAAAATGTATCAAGGCTCACAGAGAGGTTGGATGGAAGAGCTCCTTCAGGAGAACCCTGCCACTTAAAATAAATCCGGGAAAAATCTTCTAATAAGCCTTAAGCCTTGAAGTTCAGCCGTAATAATGGCCGTAAAGCTGTGTCCACACATAGTCGACGGCCCGTCGATCAACCATCAAGGCCGTCGACTATAATTATGTGTGGACACAGCTTGAGGTTCTATTTACACATAGGGCTCTTCTCCCATCATCCGTAAAATATTATTCCTACTCTTGTAATATTAATTTTTGTCAAGTGTCTCGTTTTTTTTTGCCCTTGGGATCAATTTAATTTGAATAAACCATTTACTGATGAATTTGTGAAAAAACGAACTCTTCTGATTTCTAGAAAACGTCACCAACGCGGGCATCTTCTATCGACGCATGCGTCGACTCAGCATCAACGTCAGTGACGCGGGTACACCTCCCATGTGTAGCGCCACAATCTGGCCGATCACACCTCCACCCAAAATCAAGCGCCCTATGATCGACAGCACCGTTGACGTGGACAAGATCTGGAAGGACTATGGGGATATGCTGTTTAACTTCACCAAACATTTGGACGACTTTATTAACATGCCGAATAGGCTGAGCTCGTATGTACCACCCCCACCGAATACAGAGCAGACGACCGAGCCTGAACCCACCCTCTGGTACCCTACCTATCGGATGGCACCCAAAGGAGGGGTAAGCCGTGAGTTACCCTAAAAGAGGCGTAAACGGTGAGATAGCACTCTATAGGAAGCGTAAGTGGTGAGATAATAATATACAATGTAATAATGGACTCTTGTTTGGAAGGTAACCACTAGGCGAGGTTAACGCCGGAGGTGTTCTCTACCACCTAACCTTAAAAGCTCCATTATTATGTGGTCAAATCTATATAAATAAAATTGTAGATTTGTCTGTACATTGCTTAAAATCGTGAAATTTTTAGTTATTCTTACTCCTTATGCATCCACGCGATTCCAAAAATCACAAGAAAATTTTCTGTCTGTATGTACATAGGTATGTCTGTCTGGTACGCTAAATAGACCTTTGGTTGTCCTCTTTTCACGAGAAATGGCTCGACCGATTTTGATGAAATTTTTTGTGGTTGTTGAGAAAAGTACTCACTCCGGGTGACATCTACTTGAAATTTTCACATTCCATCCTGATTCAAATGACGGCGGTTCAAAAATGTGAAGAAAATGGCCTAATAAACCCGTTTTTGTTCTCTTTTCACGAGAAAATGGCTCAACCGATTTTGATGAAATTTTTTGAGGTTGTTAAGAAGAGTACTCGAGGTAACATAGGCTACTTAAAATTGTCACATTTCATCCTGATTCAAAATGGCGGCGGTTCAAAGTTATAATGCTCTGTGGGACATGTCAGGGAGCGCGTATCGCGACCGTGTGTGTGTATGTGTGTAGTGGATGTGTGTGGTGGGTGGGTGGGTGTGTGTGTGTGTGTTTGGTGGGTAGGTGTGTGTGTGGTGGGTGGGTGGTGTGTGATGGGCGTGGTGGGATGGGGGTGGGGGGTGTGGTGTGTGGTGGGGGGGGTGTGATCACCATTTTAATATGCTTACCTTCTCTTACATATTTTGCATTATTAATTTCATCTGAGTAGCTGTAGGTAGGTATAAATAACAGATGACAGTTGTTATTGAGCAGCATGACCTTGTATTATATGATGACGTTTATGTAGCTATATGTACCTACTTAGTAGAACCAGTACATGTATTGTATCTACCTAGGGAGGTAACTCAGATGTTACCTACTCAAGGCATTGAGGAAAAACAATCCATGTAGGTAGTACATAGGTACTGAGAAAGTAGGTAGGTATTGTTTTAATTTACAAGATCTACTAAGAAAAGGATTAGGCACCTAATTCCGAGAAATTTTTGGGTGTCAATTATTCCATCCCATTTATTCACACAGATAAATAATAAATTAGTAAAAGTCAGGGGTTAAGTCAAGTAAAATTTAATCTTATCTACCAATGAACCTACCCGCACAATGAACAGGCTTTTAGGCAAAAGTTTTTCCTTGAGAAAAAAACTAACACTGATTGGTCAATTGGTACCATAATCATAATATTTCTATAGGTACCTAGGTATGTAAAAGGCAATCTAGGTACCTCCCTAAATGTAATTAGACTAATTAGGAACCAGGTTACTACTGGTCAGGTACCTACATGATATTGTTTCGCACATTGCATACCTACCGAATTTCCAGGCATTCATACATATTTCTTTTTTTTCTGCTTACCTACTACGATTTTTCAAAAAGATACTGCCTAGGTACCACGATTTTTCGACTTTGTAGACAGATACCTACCTAAACAAAGCAACGTTTTTGCACTAGGTAGGTAAAAGTGATTAAAAAAACCTCTATAGGTATACTTAGGGATGTGGTTTCATGGGGGGGGGGGGGGGGGGGGGGGGGAAA
>NW_007377516.1:152227-180854 GCF_000475195.1 Diaphorina citri
GATTTAGCATGTCCACTATAGCAATCCTTCCACAAACAACCTAGGTTCGATTCCCGTCCGTGTTGGGTTCTATCCTAAACAGATGAGGTTCGTTCTCGGAACGGCTTCATAGGCAACGATTTCCAATCCCAGGACAGGATTTGAACCCGGATCTCTTGGGAAAGGCGTCACGTGTCCTCATTGCCACAAATCTGCTATTCCACGAAGTCATCTGAGCCCACGGCAGTACGTCAGGTCTTCTTCAGGTTGCGCTCCTATCGAAGGTTGGATATTTTCATGGCTATTTGGAGAGGCCAGAATTAAAAATCACCAAGTCCATTTTTGCACTTTTGGGAATCAGAGAAAGAAGAACTTAGGGATTTTTAATTCTGAAAATGAGCAAACTCCAAAACTTCTCTGTGTGTTTTGATGGACTTGGGGTTTATTTTGATTTTTTCCTCTTCACAAACGTGTTGATCTCAGCGCGCTCTTTCCATCGATAATATGCATAACTCAAAATCGCCAAAATGGACTTAGTGATTTTTAATTCTGACCTCTCCATAGTCTCCATTTGCTCTTTGTCCTTGACAGTCTGCGTCTGCATCAGGTCAAATTTCATCTATTTCGTATACAACTACTGAAAACACCTCCCGAATGGCCAGTCCCGGTAGGACTAGGGCATCTGACAGCGGGTGTTCTCAATTTCAAAATGGACTTCGTGATTTTTAATTCTGACCTCTCCATTTGCTCTTTGTCCTTGACAGTCTGCGTCTGGTCAAATTCCATCTATTTCGTATACAACTACTGAAAACACCTCCCGAATGGCCAGTCCCGGTAGGACTAGGGCATCTGACAGCGGGTGTTCTCAATTTTCAACCAAAGGGTCAGCAACATCCATGGATAGGTCATTTCCTCTTCCTCAGGTTGCACATGTAGTGGAAGAACTCGGTAGAGTTGGTCAATGCGTCATCTGGGGAACAGAAAATGGTTTCAGTCATCTGAGCGACTGAGCCCACGGCAGTACGTCAGGTCTTCTTCGGGTTGCGCTCCTATCGAAGGTTGGATATTTTCATGGCTATTTGGAGAGGCCAGAATTAAAGTCCATTTTTGTACTTTTGGGAATCAGAGAAAGAAAAACTTAGGGATTTTTAACTCTGAAAATGAGCAAACTCCAAAACTTCTCTGTGTATCTTGATGGACTTGGGGGTTTATTTTGATTTTTTCCTCTTCACAAACGTGTTGATCTCAGCGCGCTCTTTCCATCGATAATATGCATAACTCAAAATCGTCAAAATGGACTTAGTGATTTTTAATTCTGACCTCTCCATAGTCTCCATTTGCTCTTTGTCCTTGACAGTCTGCGTCTGCATCAGGTCAAATTTCATCTATTTCGTATACAACTACTGAAAACACCTCCCGAATGGCCAGTCCCGGTAGGACTAGGGCATCTGACAGCGGGTGTTCTCAATTTTCAACCAAAGGGTCAGCAACATCCATGGATAGGTCATTTCCTCTTCCTCAGGTTGCACATGTAGTGGAAGAACTCGGTAGAGTTGGTCAATGCGTCATCTGGGGAACAGAAAATGGTTTCAGGTTTCAGATAATGGAAGGACTTAGGCCAGCCCCTCACTATCAGGTACACCTGATCAGGTCCGCCTGTCAGATCTACCTGATAGCGTCTTTGCTCATCAGGTAAACCTGACAGGGGGACCTGACCAGGTGTACCAGTCAGATCTACCTTAGTGTGTGCGCTTTTCAGGTATCAGATGGACCTGACGGGCGGACCTTTTCAGCCGTACCTGTCAGGTCTACCTGATAGTGTGTATGCTCAGCAGATATCAGGTAGATCTGAGACGGGACCTGATCAGGTGTACCTGTCAGGTCTACTTAATGGGGAGTGGCTGGCCTTACTGAACAAGCAAAGTATCTTCTTAGTCGGTTTGATTTCGGGCGTGGGCAGACTTTATCCTATACCAGATCCTGTCCTGTCCTCCTTATTCTATCTTTAACCTCTACAACTACCTGAAAACGGCTACTTTCCCTGTCGCGTATAATATCTCTAGTAGCGCGGTCAAACTTTCTTGACTTGGCTGGGCGGAGCGCTACCGCGCTCCTTAATTTTGGTACCGTAAGACCTTGTAGTGCTTCCAGTTACTTCTATTACACCTCTTTTTTTAGTAAACAAGTTCTTAGTCTAAATTTTAGCCTATAAAAATAAACCAAAGTGTCCCATTAAGGCTAAACGAGGTACTCACCGTTTATTTGAGACAAAAATAACTCACCGCATCCACTTTTTTTCGAATTCCCTCCGCGAATCTTTCGGCCAGTCCTGGAGGCAGTGTGAATTGGGGTTTTGTCTAGAAATTAAATTCGAGCTAGTCAGTGGTCAAGATCCCAGATTTAGTAGAAGGAAAATAACTGACGCTTCAAGAGGTTTGATAGGGGGAACTGTAACTGCTAAGTTCCCCAGTGACGGAGGTAAGAGAGGTGGTGGAATAGTTTACACTTTTATAGCACATAGGTACCTTTCTTCTTCTCGGTCTCTCTCTTCTTCTTCTTCTTCTTCTTCTTCTTCTTCTTCTTCTTCTTCTTCTGTGTTTTCTTCATACATATAGGTTTCTACAGTCTAGCTTCTATATGTCTTGAAAAGTGTGGTAGGGAAAAAAGGAATGCTGAGAAGCTATGAATATTTTTCCTTACAATTACCTACAACACTTGGAGATAAAATAGAATAGAATAGAATAGATGATCTACGTATAGTTACGTGGGTAATGTGGGTATAGGTAGGAACCCGACCGAATACATACCTACCTATAACTGAAAAATTCCTTTTCTCCGGCAGTCTAAACAAGGTCTCGTATATTTTTATGTATTTGATTGAAAGATGATTACCTAATACAATATACAAAAATAATAACAAACATACCTAGGTCAGAATTTGTTTAATTACTTGCAAGTAAAATTTCTTTTATTGTCACTCTTTTCACTTCTTTTGCTGTCTCTTTTCACTCCTTTATTATCACTACCTTTCACTTCTTTTACTATCACTCCTTTATCATCACACTTTTCATTTCTTTTTCTTATCATCACTATCCCAATTTTCATTGGCATGGGCAACATTGGTCTCATTGCCACTCGTATCATTCATATACAGATTGTGTTTGTTGCTAGCGCTGATGATGGCTGGACCAATGTTGTCCTTGTTTCTCTCGTTGTGGGCGCGATGGGCTCCGTCACACAGTGGGAACTTTTTGCTCTCCCAGCAGCGACATAGGACGAGGGGAGGATCAGAGGGGAACACAGTGAACCGGTTGGTAACCACGTCCTCACTCTTGTACAAGTGCTTGTTCACTCTCTGAAAAATGCAACGAAGGAGTGAAATGACAAACGAATTTGCTGCAACCCTACACATACCACAAGGCTGAATGCACCCCGATTTGGCCAATTGGCAGCACGTGAATTTTTTTTTTTTTTTTTTTTTTTCCCGCCTTTAAGCCCCCTATCTGTACCAAGGTAGGTACCTACTATTAATGTTTGCTTTGTTTTCCGGCATGTTATGATATGTAGTAAGTAGAAACCTACATTGGATGTGGAGTGGAAGGAGGTAGGGATGGAAAATGGAAGAAGTAGGAGGAGAAGGAAAGACTCCTGGAAATTTCTCACTCAATAGTTGCGCTTACTTGGGTGATGTTTCAAAGTCATAGAGCAGGAAAAATGAGGACCAACGGAGTTTTTCTTTTTCTTCTACGACTTTTAATCCCGAAATAAATCGATTTAAAAAAATACCGGTAAATCGTGAACTTTAACGTCACGGCATACGCTCCCGTACACGATGACGTCACATCAAAAGTCCCGAGCAAAGCTCCCTCGCAGGCAACACATTAATGTGTTTGTGCGCATACGTTTCTGCGCATTTCTTTCTGCTCCTACGCTAGTGTGCTTGCATACTTACTGGCACAACCTAGCGGACTAAAAAAACAACTGTGTAAAGTTTGACGTCACACATCTTTGAACTCTTTCATTAGAAGGGAAAATAAAAATTGAGTTTTCGACCTTTTACAGTTATTTTTTCGGAGTTTTGATCTCGGATTTGGATTTTTCCCAACTTTTTACATATGAATCGACCATTTATTTATAACTTTTACCCATTTGCAACTGCTCCATTGAACTAGCCTGAAGACTCCCAAGAGATGCAATGTAAGTGGTCAAATTCTCAAACAAATGACGAAGAAAATTCCATGCTCCGACCAAGAATCCTGGTACTTGTGCGGAAGTCATGTCCATGGAATATTGCTATCAAAGGAACTGGCACAAACGAGCAGTGATCAGTGTTATTATAGGGTTATAGGTTAAATACAAAACGCTTTTCTTTTCCACGGACGTGACTTCTGCATAATTACCATAATTTCAATGTAAACTTATAAATTCATGGAGTGGGAAGTGTGAACTTGTAAATGGAACAGGCTGTCTTGATGTGTTGGTCTGTATCCGCCGTCAAGCCAAAGTTTGACTGTGCAAGTTTCAACTTCTGAGATTGCTCCACCTCACACCTTAGGCCTAGTTACCTACCTATTGTACAACCTTACAAACAAACAGGGTTCTTAAATTAGATAAAATCACAGAAAGTCGTTTTGAGAAAGCTAAATGTTGTGCAGTCGGGAGTCGATTCGTTTAATTTGTCATTTTAGTTGAAAAGAACAATAGTACCTATATCTAACGCGGCATCGCGCTACTCGCTACAGATAGGCAGTGCCGATGGGGAAAACAACTGAAGAACGAACGGGGTTTATTTACCTATGGGAATCAGTCTCAGATAAAAAAAAATGGACTTGAACCCTTGTATCAAAGTAGATCCCATAAAAAAAAAGATCAAAACCATGTTGCCATCTCACAATGTGGATGTCACTTTTTCACCATTTTAATATGCTTACCTTCTCTTACATATTTTCAAAAACACAAGCAACTTGGAAAAACACTGAGAACAACTTTCCAAAGTCCCGAAATAAACATCAATGTAGTGCTTAGTATACAGCTAAACCTACTCGTAATCAAAGCGAGACGAAGCAATATGCTCAGTACAGTCAACTCTGTCAGGGGAGACTGAGAAAAATTGGAACAAGTTCTGTCAGAGGACAGCAGCCTCCTGATTTAGCACCTGTAGAATCATTCGTAGAACTTAGTCTTGGTTTGGTCACAGTTTCACCAAAAACTTAGTTCAACGGCATCAGAGAGGTATCACCAAAATAACGCCCCTAATCAAAAACACAAGAAACTTGGAAAAACACTGAGAACAACTTTCGAAAGTCCCGAAATAAACAATCAATGTAGTGCTTAGTATGAAGGATTAAACAGCTAAACCTACCTACTCGTAATCAAAGCGAGACGAAGCAATATGCTCAGTACAGTCAACTCTGTCAGGGGAGACTGAGAAAAATTGGAACAAGTTCTGTCAGAGGACAGCAGCCTCCTGATTTAGCACCTGTAGAATCATTCGTAGAACCTTTGTCTCGTCTTCAAACAGCTGAAAACGGTAGACAGTATACGGTCGACATAAACAAATGAGCAGAGCTCTCACAAGAAGTCTATAAGTTATTTTTCCCCAATCGAAACAATGCCCCCGGTACTGACATTTTTCTTGATTTTCTACATGATTTTTTACATTTTCTTCTTTTACTGCTAACACTGTTTTTCAAAAACTTTGCAAAAAACAATTGAATGTTCCGAAGTCCTTGTGTGAGCTATTGCAAAGCGCGAAGTGCTAAAGTTAATCTCCCTCTAAATTGATTAAGCGCCTGACTACAGAGAAATGCGTTTTGGATCAGTTAAAATTATTCAAAAGATAATGGTGTGATTTCAACTCTTGAAGTTTTCGACCACCCTTTGAACACAGGGAAATAAACGCTCCACCTTGATTATATTCAGAGGGTACCCCTCTAAATTGATTAAGCGCCTGACTACACAGAAATGCGTTTTGGATCAGTTAAAATTATTCAAAAGATTTTAATGGTGTGATTTCAACTCTTGAAGTTTTCGACCACCCTTTGAACACAGGGAAATAAACGCTCCACCTTGATTATATTCAGAGGGTACGGCTCTTCAGTGAAATTTCTATCGACCGTCTACCAGCCTTCTTCTCATGACTAAAGTAAATGTTTTTCATCTGGTGATTTGTTTGGACCTACTGAGTTTCATCCCGACTTGTTATCCCGTGGAGGATACCACTGAGAAAGTCATTGGCCCTCTTGATTATGAGAACATTCCAAGCGAAGAGTTCTGGGGCACCGAGCCAAGGAGGGTAAGTGACTTGAGAAAAGAGAAAAGGTCGGGTATTCATTATCAGGAACGCCTGTCAGGTCTGCCTAATAAGTATAAGTACCTAGTAATTTATTTAGACTGTCTAATAGAGCACCTCTTTATTGATATAATTTTGTTTATTGTATCCGGCCTGTGCTTGGGATCAATCTCATCCTGAGATTTGGTCTGAACCCATGCTCTCCTGATTACGAGACAAGAGCCTTGTTGACCACTACGCTAACGAGGCACTTGGGGTGAGTTCAGGTTTGTCAAAGAGGGATTGTCGTCCATCAAAAGGCTAGAAACTAGAAAATACCAACGAATATTTCGCACATTTTGAATACCTACGTTTATTTCCAGAGGTCGAATTTGGTAGGGAACAGCAAGGTTGAGAGATAAACACAGACGGGAGGAAAGTATTTCCCAGGTCGGAGATAAATAACCGAACAGAGAATAACTATGAGATCAGGTACCTACCTGAACAAAACCAGCCATTATATCGACTACCTACCTACCAAATACCAACCTACTATTTTACAATCAGAAGACTAATCGAGCAGTGTGTATAAAATCAACCCATATAGGTACCTATTTAAAATGAAAATTGTTTTTATGATTTTCTAAAATAAATCACCCTCTCATATTTCAGTTGATCAACAAGTACTATTCCAAACACCATGATGTGGTGACAGACAGGTTCACAATTGACACCGGAATACACACGGAGGCCATATGTCGATGTTGGAAAAGCAAGAAGTTCCCATTCTGCGACAATTCACACAAATATCACAACAAGTTTCACAAAGACAACGTCGGCCCGTTGACCCTGAAGAGACCTTAGCTAAAATAAAAACAACAATAGATATCAATGAAAAGAGTACTCACCATGTTCAAGTCCGTGGTGAAATTCTCGTCCACGACCCAATGGTGGCTAGTCCACTTCCAATGTTCATTAGCCGAGTACAACTTATAGGCCGGTAACTGTGTGATGGACAGCAGATAGTCCAAATATTCCGGGTCCATGGTGGTCCCATTCGGTCCGAGATATTTGGTCGTTTTCGGCTCGATATCTTCCCAGAAGCGAGGCCCCAGTCTGGTTATACTGGTGAGGACAAGGGTCATCTGGTAGGCGAATAAGAGGAGGTAGTAGGGGACCATGCTGGAGACGTCTGATCAGGCTGATGGCATGCAGACACACTGGCGGGTTTTATCTGATTGGGAGCCAGTGACGGAGGTAGGAGATGAGTGTTGGTCGTGGAATGGTTTATAATTTTGTGGTGCATACCTTTATTCTTTTTCTCCGTTTTCTACTTCTTCTTCGTCCCTTTCTTTTTATTCTACTTCTCCGTCTTCTCGTTCTCTTTACAATAAAATTATTTACACCACTCCTCTTGGTTAACTAGGGATTCTCAAGAGCATCACTCGTTAGCACTGTTGCAAAATAAATGTAGTACCTACTTAACTCTTGTAGAAATATAATGTCCTGATAAAGCCATGCATCAGAGCACTACCTACATTCCAATGGGTAAAGCACAAGACTACTTTCTAGATTCTACGCGTCTCGAAGAGTGTCGTAGGGAGAAATAAAATACTCCAAGCTATGAAAATTATCGTCAATAAATTGTGAGGATAGAGTAGAGAGCGTATGTGTGGCTATACCCTGTTAGTTATCCTGCCCGAATAGTTACAAGTCTTATAATTGTTCTGAAAAGCCCCCTTACCCCGGCAGTCTAAACAGAGTCTCGTATATTGAAAGATGATTTTAATACAAAATATGTAGTTACAAAGATTAATAAACATCAAACATAGGTCAGAATTTTTGATTTTATTATAAAAAAAAAATCTTTTGTGGTGTCACTTTTTTCACTTCTTTTATAGCTCTTTAACTCTTTTCACTTCTTTTATCACTCTTTTTACTTCCTTTGCTGTCATTCTTTACAATTTTCACTTCTTTTTCTAGTTCATCACTGATCTTACCTTCATGGTCAATGGCAGTGTTATTCTCATTGCCACTCGTATTATTCATTTGAGCATTCTTTCACTTCCTTTACCACTCCTTTTATCTCTTTTTACACCTTTATTGAAACTCTTTTCACTTCTTTTGTCACTCTTTCACTTCTTTTGCTGTCATTCTTCACTTTCCTTTGTCACTATATTTTTCACTTCTTTTTCTTGTCATCACTATCCCAATTTTCATTGGCATGGGCAATATTGGTCTCATTGCCACTCGTATCATTCATATACAGATTGTGTTTGTTGCTGGCGCTGATGATGGCTGGACCAATGTTGTCCTTGTTTCTCTCGTTGTGGGCGCGATGGGCTCCGTCACACAGTGGGAACTTTTTGCTCTGACCAAGCTTGTCACTTAAAAACAACTTTGTTCAAACAATTATACTTTTTTGCAAATCAACAGTGAAGTTGAGACCCAAAAATACAACCTACAGGTTTTAAAAACTAAGAGGTTCATAGGCTTTGAACTATGGAAGCAAAACCCTAAAGATAAATTTAATTGATTAGAAAGAAGGAAAAGAAGTAAATGCAATTTTGTGAATGTGGGATACTACCTAAATACCTACTCTAGATAGTAATAAAGATGATTTATTGTAGTCATAACAATATTATTTTACTGATTGCCTAGCACATTATGTACATTAGACCAACAAGTCTTCTTGGGGGGCTAACCCAACAAAATACCAATCAATTGGTTACAGTGACCAATCAATTGGTTACAGTGACCAATCATTTGACAGTTGGGTAATTTCTTCCCAAAAGTAAAGTCCTATAAGTCATTGCTTGTTCATGAATGGAGAATCAGTTATGCTGCATTTCTCTTGATAAGAACTGGTCCTACATTATCTCCGGTACACTGATTGTGTTGGGCATGAGACCCATCACATTTAGGAAAGGTTTTACTTCTCCAACATCTGCACAAGGCCAATGTATCAGCAATGTCTTCAATGTTGATTACGTTGACCACTTTGGAATTGGACTTCTGAATGTTGGGATTGAAGTACACTGATTGTGTTGGGCATGAGACCCATCACATTTAGGAAAGGTTTTACTTCTCCAGCATCTGCACAAGGCCAATGTATCAGCAATGTCTTCAATGTTGATTACGTTGACCACTTTGGAATTGGACTTCTGAATGTTGGGATTGATATGCTGTAAAAATAAAGTGATATGAGGAAAAAGTTAACAACTGGCCCAATTTTCAATGCTACCTATTCTCCAAATAACTATTTTCAATTTTATATCAATGTCACTTTCATAAACAAACTCTTGCAGTCCTGCTCCTTTTTTTATATAAAGGACTTCTAACAAGTTATTGTAAAGGTACTTACTCCCTTTGGTGATATCACTTTGTATACACCATAGCTGAAAACAACTGACCCAATTTTCAATGCTACCTATTCCACAAATAACTATTTTCAATTTTATATCAAAGTCACTTTCAGAAACAAACTCTTGCAGTCCTGTTCCTTTTTTTATATAAAGGACTTCTAACAAGTTATTGTAAAGGTACTTACTCCCTTTGGTGATATCACTTTGTATACACCATAGCTGATACCACCAAGCACAAGAGCGTAAGGCACGTACTTCACAAAATCTGCCACTAGAGGAAGAAGAGAAGAATAAGCTGAGTAAGTAATGGGTTGATTAGCTAAAGTGTCTACAAGTCAAAGTTGGCATGCTTGTTTACTTGTCAAAGTGTTTACAGTCATAGTGCAAAAAATAATTTCGGTACTTGTGTGGAAGTCACGTCCGTGGAATATTGCTATCAAAGGAACTGGCACAAACGAGCAGTGACCAGTGTTATTATAGGGTTAGGTTAAACGCAAGAAGGAGTTTTCACAATTAGAGCAGTGATTAGTGTTATTATAGGGTTATAGGTTAAATACAAAACGCTTTTCTTTTCCACGAACGTGACTTCTGCATAATTACCATAATTTCAATGTAAACTTATAAATTCATGGAGTGGGAAGTGTGAACTTGTAAATGGAACAGGCTATTGGACAGTAATTCTTTGGACTTCTTGCTCTTCAAAACTCAAGAAGCAAGATTCATTTCACAAAAAAGGGAAACACCCAAAATTGGTAAGTTCAAGGTAACTCTACAGTCTACAGGGCATAATAGTTGTTAGAAATAACAATAAAGTTAAGGTTAAATACAAAACGCTTTTCTTTTCCACGAACGTGACTTCTGCATAATTACCATAATTTCAATGTAAACTTATAAATTCATGGAGTGGGAAGTGTGAACTTGTAAATGGAACAGGCTGATTTGAGACAAAAATAACTCACCGCATCCACTTTTTTTCGAATTCCCTCCGCGAATCTTTCGGCCAGTCCTGGGGGCAGTGTGAATCGGGGTTTTGTCTAGAAATTAAATTCGAGCGAGTCAGTGGTCAAGATCCCAGATTTAGTAGAAGGAAAATAACTGACGCTTCAAGAGGTTTGATAGGGGGAACTGTAACTGCTAAGTTCTTATCGTCCCGAAATCGAAGAGAGAAGGAAGACAGGATAGGAGAGAGCCAGCCGTTCCGAGAACGAATCTTATCTGCTTAGGTCGCTTAGGATAAAATCCACCCCGGGCGGAAACCGAACCCGCGACCTAGCATCTTATCTGCTTAGGTCGCTTAGGATAAAATCCACCCCGGGCGGAAACCGAACCCGCGACCTAGCACTTACAAGAAGGACGCACTACTCTCCAAGGTAACTAGGCTGGCAATGCTTCTTAAGTTCCTGACCAATGGAGCAGTTGCAAATGGGTAAAAATTATAAATAAATGGTCGATTCCTATGTAAAAATTTCCCTCCTTTCCAAATGATGGGATAAAGAAAAATCTCTACCGAGAATAGGTACTGAGTTTAACCCAAAAACAGGTTTCACTAAAAGTTGGTCAAAATAAAGGCTAAATCGGGGTGCGTTAAATACGGATTTCAGGCAAGATTAAAAATTAATTCAGCACTTATAATTGTATTCTATTCTATGCTTCAGAACCTGTACTTACCATGACTGGAGGATCGATCTCTTGAAATTCGTAGTCTTCCAACTTGCCCCAACATAAACTGAGATAGATCACGATCAGCAGAGAAGTAGCATGAATCAGCATTTGTTTTTGATGCAGCATTTGGAATCTTATTGTTGTTGTTCTTGTTGCAGTGACAGCAGATCCTCTGGCAGCAGCAGTGACAGCACAAGGCACACTAAGGAATCTTATTGTGAAAGAAATTGAATAGCTATATAGGTATTCTTGGCAGAGGAAGCTAAATAAAGCACTACCTACTTGTACGAGTACTTACAGCTGAGTAGATATTCAAAAGCTGATTGACTAGATAATGTTCTTTTGGATCAGGAATTGCGGATTTTGTTCTTGGGCTCAAGAGCTGCGAAATTTCGTCAGTCTCATGGTTTCCAGGGAAAGATCCAATAGGTCCACTGAGACCTTTGAGAAGGTCCGAGTAGAAAGCCAAGAACCGTTTGGAGTTACCTACCTATTGTACAACCTTACAAACAAACAGGGTTCTTAAATTAGATAAAATCACAGAAAGTCGTTTTGAGAAAACTGTTAGGTAAGTACTTACTGCATGGAAAATGTTGGACTTGTCAAAAATGGTCAACACGAAAAAGTTGGTTCATTAGATTTTGGGCCTATGAGGGCCCCTTTCTCTGAGTTCTACACTTTACAGTCACTGAAAGTTAACACTACCCGTTTTTCATGATACTCAAACACATATTGTTATTGTTGTTGTCTCTGTTGTTGGTGATGTTCTTGTACAATATACTACACTCCCAATAGCTTCAGTACCTATTTCCACAGTAGGTAGAAATCTACCTAGACCACTATCAACCGGGATAGTCCAAAAAGGCCTTTCTCTGAGTTCTACACTTTACAGTCACTGAAAGTTAACACTTCCCGTTTTTCATGATACTCACACACATATGTGACATATTGTTATTATTGTTGTCTCTGTTGTTGGTGATGTTCTTGTACAATAGGTATACTACACTCCCAATAGCTTCAGTACCTATTTCCACAGTAGGTAGAAATCTACCTAGACCACTATCAACCGGGATAGTCCAAAAAGATTACACATCAAGATTACTCAGAATAACACGTGGGTTGAACTCGAACAGATTTACAGGCATAACTAGTATTACTAGATAAATACATAGTAGGTAATTATCTATTATAGGTACATATCTATTTATCATAATTGTGCAAAGTTGAGGTAGGTACTTAGAAATGAACATACTTAGAAAATGAACCTAGGAATGTTCTTCTTGTCGCATAAACCAGCCGGTAACCAGAGGTTACATAAGTAATGCTTTGTTTAGACTGAGGAGGGTAAGATGGAAAGTCCTACCAGTTAAATTAAACCCATTATTCCTTATTTTATCCTGAGCCTTAGAAATTTTAAACTTTCATAAACAGAGAAGGTCTCTAAAGCCCACTTTCTTTTAGGCCCACTGTAAGGACTTAAGGAAAGAATATCGTGAACTCAAATACTGTTCTAAAATTCCTCACCCTTGTTCTCTGGGGATTTAGCGATTTAGCATGTCCACTATAGCAATCCTTCCACAAACAACCTAGGTTCGATTCCCGTCCGTGTTGGGTTCTATCCTAAACAGATGAGGTACAAGAAGGATGCACTTCTCTCCAAGGTAACTAGGCTGGGCAATGCTTCTTAAGTTCCTGACCAATGGAGCAGTTGCAAATGGGTAAAAATTATAAATAAATGGTCGATTCCTATGTAAAAATTTCCCTCCTTCCCAATGATGGGATAAAGAAAAATCTCTACCGAGAATAGGTACTGAGTTTAACCCAAAAACAGGTTTCACCAAAAGTTGGTCTAAATAAAGGCTAAATCGGGGTGCGTTAAATACGGATTTCAGGCAAGATTAAAAATTAATTCAGCACTTATAATTGTATTCTATTCTATGCTTCAGAACCTGTACTTACCATAACTGGGGGATCGATTTCTTGAAATTCATAGTCTTCCAACTTGCCCCAACATAAACTGAGATAGATCACGATCAGCAGAGACGTAGCATTGATCAGCATTTGTTTTTGATGCAGCATTTGGAATCTTATTGTTGTTGTTGTTGTTCTTGTTGCAGTGACAGCAGATCCTCTGGCAGCAGCAGTGACAGCACAAGGCACACTAAGGAATTTTATTATGAAAGGAGTTGAATAGCTATATAGGTATTCTTGGCAGAGGACGCTAAATAAAGCACTACCTACTTGTACGAGTACTTATAGCTGAGTAGATATTCAAAAGCTGATTGACTAGATAATATTTTTTGGATCAGGAATTTGCTCTTGGGCTCAAGAGCTGCGAAATTCCGTCAGTCTCATGGTTTCCAGGGAAAGATCCAATAGGTCCACTGAGACCTTTGAGAAGGTCCGAGTAGAAAGCCAAGAACCGTTTGGAAATCAAAGAAATATAATGCGACCAAATTAGGTCAGTAAACACTCAGTAGGTAACACAGATAGGAAATAGTCTTGGTTTGATCACAGTTTCACCAAAAACTTAGTTCAACGGCATCAGAGAGGTATCACGAAAATAACGCCCCTAATCAAAAACACAAGCAACTTGGAAAAACACTGAGAACAACTTTCCAAAGTCCCGAAATAAACAATCAATGTAGTGCTTAGTATGAAGGATTAAACAGCTAAACCTACTCGTAATCAAAGCGAGACGAAGCAATATGCTCAGTACAGTCAACTGTGTCAGGGGAGACTGAGAAAAATTGGAACAAGTTCTGTCAGAGGACAGCAGCCTCCTGATTTAGCACCTGTAGAATCATTCGTAGAACCTTTGTCTCGTCTTCAAACAGCTGAAAACGGTAGACAGTATACGGTCGACATAAACAAATGAGCAGAGCTCTCACTTCTTGAAGTTTACAAGTTATTTTTCCCCAATCGAAACAATGCCCCCGGTACTGACATTTTTCTTGATTTTCTACATGATTTTTTACATTTTCTTCTTTTACTGCTAACACTGTTTTTCAAAAACTTTGCAAAAAACAATTGAATGTTCCGAAGTCCTTGTGTGAGCTATTGCAAAGCGCGAAGTGCTAAAGTTAATCTCCCTCTAAATTGATTAAGCGCCTGACTACACAGAAATGCGTTTTGGATCAGTTAAAATTATTCAAAAGATAATGGTGTGATTTCAACTCTTGAAGTTTTCGACCACCCTTTGAACACAGGGAAATAAACGCTCCACCTTGATTATATTCAGAGGGTACGGCTCTTCAGTGAAATTTCTATCGACCGTCTACCAGCCTTCTTCTCATGACTAAAGTAAATGTTTTTCATCTGGTGATTTGTTTGGACCTACTGACTTTTATCCCGACTTGTTATCCCGTGGAGGATACCACTGAGAAAGTCTTTGGCCCTCTTGATTATGAGAACATTCCAAGCGAAGAGTTCTGGGGCACCGAGCCAAGGAGGGTAAGTGACTTGAGAAAAGAGAAAAGGTCGAGTATTCATTATCAGGAACGCCTGTCAGGTCTGCCTAATAAGTAGGTATAAGTACCTAGTAATTTATTTAGACTGTCTAATAGAGCACCTCTTTATTGATATAATTTGTCTAATAGAGCACCTCTTTATTGATATAATTTGTCTAATAGAGTCCGGCCTGTGCTTGAGATCAATCTCATCCTAAGATTTGGTCTGAACTCATGCTCTCCTGATTACGAGACAAGAGCCTTGTTGACCACTACACTAACGAGGCACTTGGGGTAAGTTCAGGTTTGTCTGTTTATTGTATCCGGCCTGTGCTTGAGATCAATCTCATCCTAAGATTTGGTCTGAACTCATGCTCTCCTGATTACGAGACAAGAGCCTTGTTGACCACTACACTAACGAGGCACTTGGGGTAAGTTCAGGTTTGTCAAAGAGGGATTGTCGTCCATCAAAAGGCTAGAAAATAGAAAATACCAACGAATATTTCGCACATTTTGAATACCTACGTTTATTTCCAGAGGTCGAATTCTTCGGTAGGGAACAGCAAGGTTGAGAGATAAACACAGACGGGAGGAAAGTTTTTCCCAAGTCGGAGATAAATAACCGAACAGAGAATAACTATGAGATCAGGTACCTACCTGAACAAAACCAGCCATTATATCGACTACCTACCAAATACCAACAACCTACCATTATAAAATCAAAAGACTAATCGACCAGTGTGTATAAAATCAACCCATATAGGTACCTATTTAAAATGAAAATTGTTTTTATGATTTTCTAAAATAAATCACCCTCTCATATTTCAGTTGATCAACAAGTACTATTCCAAACACCATGATGTGGTGACAGACAGGTTCACCATTGACACCGGAATACACACGGAGGCCATATGCCGATGTTGGAAAAGCAAGAAGTTCCCATTCTGCGACAATTCACACAAATATCACAACAAGTTTCACAAAGACAACGTCGGCCCGTTGATTATAGACGGTAACACTTTCCCGGATTATGTTCTAGATAAGTACACCCTGCCTACGCCTAACCGATCCATTACCTATCCAACGCCATCCACCATGTCCGATTCACAAGTCGATAAGGCAATCGACAAGTATGTAAAGGAGAACGAGTATAGTCAGGATAGTGACGAGAATAGTACGTGTACTATTGATAAGAATGATTTCTTCGAGAGGCTGAGAAAGTGGCCTCCAGGGCTTGGACCTCAGACTGCCAAGTTTGGGTGGTCGTGAGGAGTGGGATTATTACAATCATTTCAACCGTACCAAAACTTGGAACCCAGTGAGGTATCGACAAAATAGAAAAACTTGGACAGGACCTAAGAGTTTTCTCCCGTTTATTCGTCGGCAATTAGAAACATAGGTACATCCGATCCGCAGTGTATTGTAAATACAAAATCTGTAAGTAGGTACACTAATGAAAAACAATGAAAAAGACAAAAAATAAAAAACACCTCTTTTAGGAGTAGTAGGTAAAAAATAAATAAAAACATACCTACATACCTAACTAGCACTTTTATACAAAGTCTTGAATATGTAAATTAATGGACAGGACCTAAGCGTTTTCTCCCGTTTATTCGTCTGCAGTTAGAAATATAGGTACATCCGAGCCGCAGTGTATTGTAAATACAAAATCTGTAAGTAGGTACACTAATGAAAAACAATGAAAAAGACAAAAAATAAAAAGCACTTCTTTTAGGAGTAGTAGGTAAAAAATAAATAAAAACATACCTACATACCTAACTAGCACTTTTATACAAAGTCTTGAATATGTAAATTTTGCCTCAATAAATAAATTACAAATCTCTTGATGAATATCAGTAAAAAATTAAACGTGGTTTTATTTCTCAACAAGTTACATATCTACTTACCAAGTAATAGAGACAAGGAAAACAAAAATGAGAACTAAGCTTGTCACTTAAAAACAACTTTGTCTTTGTTCAAAAAATTTTACTTTTTTGCAAATCAACAATGAAGTTGAGACCCAAAAATACAACCTACAGGTTTTAAAAAGTAAGAGGTTCATAGGCTTTGACCTATGGAAGCAAAACCCTAAAGATAAATTTAATTGATTAGAAAGAAGGAAAAGAAGTAAATGCAATTTTGTGAATGTGGGATACTACCTAAATACCTACTCTAGATAGTAATAAAGATGATTTATTGTAGTCATAACAATATTATTTTACTGATTGCCTAGCACATTATGTACATTAGACCAACAAGTCTTCTTGGGGGGCTAACCCAACAAAATACCAATCAATTGGTTACAGTGACCAATCAATTGGTTACAGTGACCAATCATTTGACAGTTGGGTAATTTCTTCCCAAAAGTAAAGTCCTATAAGTCATTGCTTGTTCATGAATGGAGGATACTACCTAAATACCTACTCTAGATAGTAATAAAGATGATTTATTGTAGTCATAACAATATTATTTTACTGATTGCCTAGCACATTATGTACATTAGACCAACAAGTCTTCTTGGGGGGCTAACCCAACAAAATACCAATCAATTGGTTACAGTGACCAATCAATTGGTTACAGTGACCAATCAATTGGTTACGGTGACCAATCAATTGGTTACAGTGACCAATCAATTGGTTACAGTGACCAATCATTTGACAGTTGGGTAATTTCTTCCCAAAAGTAAAGTCCAGGGGGCTAACCCAACAAAATACCAATCAATTGGTTACAGTGACCAATCAATTGGTTACAGTGACCAATCATTTGACAGTTGGGTAATTTCTTCCCAAAAGTAAAGTCCTATAAGTCATTGCTTGTTCATGAATGGAGAATCAGTTATGCTGCATTTCTCTTGATAAGAACTGGTCCTACATTATCTCCGGTACACTGATTGTGTTGGGCATGAGACCCATCACATTTAGGAAAGGTTTTACTTCTCCAACATCTGCACAAGGCCAATGTATCAGCAATGTCTTCAATGTTGATTACGTTGACCACTTTGGAATTGGACTTCTGAATGTTGGGATTGATATGCTGTAAAAATAAAGTGATATGAGGAAAAAGTAAACAACTGACCCAATTTTCAATGCTACCTATTCCACAAATAACTATTTTCAATTTTATATCAAAGTCACTTTCAGAAACAAACTCTTGCAGTCCTGTTCCTTTTTTTATATAAAGGACTTCTAACAAGTTATTGTAAAGGTACTTACTCCCTTTGGTGATATCACTTTGTATACACCATAGCTGATACCACCAAGCACAAGAGCGTAAGGCACGTACTTCACAAAATCTGCCACTAGAGGAAGAAGAGAAGAATAAGCTGAGTAAGTAATGGGTTGATTAGCTAAAGTGTCTACAAGTCAAAGTTGGCATGCTTGTTTACTTGTCAAAGTGTTTACAGTCATAGTGCAAAAAATAATTTCGGTACTTGTGTGGAAGTCACGTCCGTGGAATATTGCTATCAAAGGAACTGGCACAAACGAGCAGTGATCAGTGTTATTATAGGGTTATAGGTTAAATACAAAACGCTTTTCTTTTCCACGAACGTGACTTCTGCATAATTACCATAATTTCAATGTAAACTTATAAATTCATGGAGTGGGAAGTGTGAACTTGTAGAACAGGCTGTATATTGGACAGTAATTCTTTGGACTTCTTGCTCTTCAAAACTCAAGAAGCAAGATTCATTTCACAAAAAAAGGGAAACACCCAAAATTGGTAAGTTCAAGGTAACTCTACAGTCTACAGGGCATAATAGTTGTTAGAAATAACAATAAAGTTATCAGAAACAAGAATCATGCTCCAGGTTTCCAGGAATGATGGTTTTACAGTTGTTAAAATCACCTGTCATATTAGCCCATAATATGGCACTCCCTACATTGAACAGACAATAATTATTACGTCTCAGGTAAGCTCGGTGGTGATTATGATTATATGATAAGAACAAGATATCAAACACCAGGGGCAGAGAGGACAAATTTTAAGCAGAAAACTCATGAGAAGTTCCTATGCATGGTTCTTGGCTTGTGTTGCATGCTCATCATGAGCAGATCTGCTCTAAGAAAATTATGCAAAGTACTTACATGGACTGTTCGTAGTCATTTTTCACGTTAAAGAGTGTTTGAGCGGCAGGAAATCCTTGGAAAATTGCTGAACGGCCAACAAACTTGGTACCAAATTTTGCTTCAATGGATTTTTTTATCACACTTTTTTATTTATTTTGAGATTTGAGATTTTCTTTATCAAATTTTGTGCGCATTGAAGAACTGCGCATGTTTGTGAAGCTAGTTCTAGTGAATCTCAGAAAAAAAAAATCCTAAATAGGTATTCACTAATCTTATTTAACTAGGTGAATTCCCGGCTAAAACTAGAAAGCTCCATTATGCTAACAGTTTAGAAAAGAAAGACATCAAGTGTTGACATCAATAATTTTTGACAAAAATCACACAACTTCCTTCTTCATACAATACAATAAGAAAAGACAGAAGACTATTCCCTTTTTCGAACAGTACAGGAGTATTGAGTACTGATATAGAGTTAGGGATAGTATGATATTAATGTATTTTAAGTTAAGTAATATTCTTCTTCGCCTTTTCCCGTGTTTAGACGGGTGGCGTTTTTCGTCAGCCCTCAATCAGCCCTAGGGTGATCACTCCTGGGCTGACATTTGGTTTTGGCTACAAATTTTTACGAGTGGGTGCCCTTCGCACTCAACCTTCGCTATGTCTTTAGTAAGGGAAATTTCAGGCTGGTATGTTTCCTGTTTAAAGTCCCCCAGCCAGACTATGCTGGTCTACTCCTTGTTTAAGGTCCCCCAGCCAGACCGTTTTAAGTTAATATTAAACAATCTTGTTATTCCTCCAGGTTCCTCTTGGTGTGGGAATTGCTCTCGCCGCCAAATATTCCGGTACCAAGGGCGTCTGTTTCGCCCTGTACGGAGACGGGGCAGCCAATCAGGGCCAAGTGTTTGAAGTGTACAACATTGCCAAGCTGTGGAACATCCCATGTATCTTTGTATGCGAGAACAATGGGTACGGTATGGGAACAAGCTCGGAGCGTGCTTCTGCCTCCGTGGATTACTATACACGAGGAGATTATATTCCAGGCATCTGGGTAAGCCTATTTACCAGACTATTTATTTTGGGACTTTAAAACCTTGAACTTTTCTCTAAAAACGATATTTACATAGCAATTACAGTTCCCTCTATCAAACCTCTAGAAAGAAGAAAATCCTTCCACCAATCCACCATAGTGCATTCTGAACTCACCCACATGGAAAATAAAGAGGTAGGAAATTTGAGGAAGTTGAAGAATTCTGGATAGAGGTCTCCAAAATGTGTGTTCCTAACAAACCTCTAGAAAAAAAAATTGACCTCCCCTATTTTCTCTCCCTCAGGTGGATGGCATGGACATTCTTGCCGTACGTGAGGCCGCTCGTTTTGCCGTCAATCATTGTCGGTCCGACAAGGGCCCCATCCTTCTCGAAACAGCCACCTACCGGTACTCTGGTCACTCGATGTCCGATCCAGGAACCAGTTACAGAACCCGAGACGAAATTCAGGAAGTGCGCCAAACTCGGGACCCCATCTCATCGCTCAAGGATAAAATTCTCAACGCCAGTCTTGTCACCCCGGAGGAACTTAAGGTGAGAAATCTCAGGGTAGAATCCTTGACATTTTACTTTACTTTTTTCTATCCTATATGGAGGAAAGTAATGTAATCCGGTGATTTTTTTTTTTTTTTTAACTTTTTTTGACAGAGGGAACTGTAACTGCTATGGTCTTATCGTCCCGAAAATCGAAGAGAGAAGGAAGAGGATAGGAGAAAGCCAGCCGTTCCGAGAACGAACATTATCCCATCAGGATAAAATCCGCCCCGGGCGGGAATCGAGCCCGGATAGGAGAAAGCCAGCCGTTCCGAGAACGAACATTATCCCATCAGGATAAAATCCGCCTCGGGCGGGAATCGAGCCCAGTGGCCTAGCGCTTACAAGGCAGACGCACTACCAACTAAGCTAGCTAGGCTGGCTGAACCTTAACTTAATTTATGCCGACAACCTAGCGCTTACAAGGCAGACGCACTACCAACTAAGCTAACTAGGCTGGCTTTTTTAAACTTTTTAAGTATTACTAAAGTAAGTAATTCTTTACTAATATTTTAAGCTAGTTGACCAATGACCATCTATCTGGTTAATCGCTTGCTGCTGGCTTTTTACCAGCTCAGCCTGAATTATTTTAATCTGAGTATTGTACAGGTAGCTTGCCGTTGACTGGAGGGTCATCACTAAAGACCTTTGCAGTTATACAGTGACAAACCTCTATCAAACAATCTAATATTTCCGAGTCTTTTTTGGCCCAAGTATCCGCTAAATACGGCCCTATATCGAAAGAAAAATACAGTAACAAATCATGAATTTTTCTCTGTGTTCGCAGAAAATCGACACGGAAGTGAAAGCGGAAATCGACGCCGTCATCAAGAAGGCCCGCGCCGATCCGGAAGTAGGTCTGGATGAATTGACAGGAGACATATATGCCGTTCCTCTCGAGACGGACATTCGAGGTACTACCCCATTCAATAGCTATCCGCACAAGCGAGTGGGTAAAGCCATCAACTTGTAGTAAGCCACGAGAAAAGGACGACAAAATAAATAAATAAATAAAAATCTATCGACTTGTTTAGGTTCCTTATATCCCTATACAAATGGACACTCTGTTTTAGCTTGAGAATTTTTGAGACCGATAAGACCATTTGGTCAGTCTGAAATAATAATAATGCATCTCTCGACTTGTAAGTATAGGTTTCCTATTCAAATGTTCATGGAACACTCTATTTTAGTTTGAGAATTTTTGAGACCGATAATACCTACCCTTTTGGTCAGTCTAAAAAAATAGCCTAAGAATTTTTGAGCCTCGTCTCAAATATTCTTAAGCCAAAAGAGACATTATTATAATGTAATGGGAAGTAAAAAAAAAAGAAAAAAAAAAAAAAAACACCTTCGGTGTCTAACACTCTAACCTTGTAGTCATTTTATAATCTGAACCAGCGGGGTTAGCCGTCCTTTGTATCGATCGATAGTAAGTGTAGGTACCTACTTTATAGATAAGTATAAGTAGGTATAGGCAGCCGATTTTATCGATCGATATAATCACCTTTTTTTTTAAAGGAAACTTAACAACGGAGGTCTTCCCGAAATCTAAGAGAGGGGGCACATAAGAGAAAGCTGGCCTTTCCGAGAACGAAGATTATCTTTTAGGACAAAATCGTCCTCGGCCGGAAATCGAACCCGCGGCTTTGCGCTCACAAGGCAGACGCCACGAACCAAGTATCTGTTACTTTTAAGGAAGTATAACGACCTAATGAAATATTTTTAATTATTTCGTCATCTTTCTTATTCAATAATCAATCAGAATGAGTTCAAGAGTTTTTTTTTCAATCAGAAATAACTTGCGTGTACCTAGTTACCTATATTGGTATAACGTAACTTTCTTTATTGATCGATATTTCGTCATGTCCACAACATTCTTTTTATTTTACCTACTTGTATTTCTGAGAAAGGATTTCACTTTTTAGGAGGATAACGATAGATATAGGTACCAATTTTAATATCCATTTTGAGATTTTAAGATCAAGGGGAAAAAAGGACCTCTACTAGGTACCTTTTTTAACATTACTTGCCTTTAGGAAGGAATTTAATGTAGGTAATATTGAATTAAATTACACCAATTTAGGTTTGTACGTGTCCGTAGGTCTGTACTGTAAAGGTGTGTCTAAACATAGTCGAGCGGCAGTCGATCGACGAAGTGAATCTATGTTCTCAAGGCAGTGAGGACGGTTCAGTCGACATCGATCGACGGCCAGTCGACTATGTGTGGACACACCTTCATGGTTAGCGCGGTAGACTTCGAATCTCGAGGTGGGTGGTTCGAGTCTAAGTCAGATACAAATCTAGCAAAGTGTTTAATAAAACTACGGAGGACTTGGAACAAAGTGAACACTGAACATAATTTTGCACTGACTTACTTCTTGCTTGACTTATGTCCTTTAATACCGAGGGGGACGTAAGGCCTCAATTATGTACACCCTGTCATATTTATGTAGATAGGAATATCGTTGTGCCGAATTCATGATTCTTAGAATTTGGTTCCACGGTATTTAAGGACTTCTGATGAATTCCTTCTTCTTCTTCTTCTTCTTCTTCTTCTTCTTCTTCTTCTTCTTCTTCTTCTTCTTCTTCTTCTTCTTCTTCTTCTTGAGGTGCCGTCTCCGTTCCGGAGGTTGGCAAACATCATGGTTATTCTACACGTTATCCATAACGTATAGAAGTATTAGATGCTCTAGGTAAACCAGTTTCAATTGAATGTGGAATTTCAATTTATTTTCTACGTAGCGTAGTGGGTAATATTTACCTACGTTAGGTAGGTAGGTACCAATAGGATCATTGGAAGTAAGCAGATACCTATAAAAACGTCAACGTACCTATTGGACTTCGAAGTGCGTTTTTGTACCTAATACATTACCTATACCTATTACGACGTAATTTCTAATAAATTTGTCATTCAAAAATAATTCAACTTATAGCATTTATACCTACCTAATAATAAAAATAGTCTAGGTAACTTTTAAAAACTTCAACGTAGCCTTAAGGTCTGTTTTTCATTCCTACGCCGCATCGATGCGGCGTCCACTTGACGTTCACTCTACGTCAGGAGTGGGGGTAAAATGTGGAAATTCAACAAACATGACGACATCTAGAGGAGAAATTACGAAACATTTTTTCATTTCCCTCAATACAATTACAATATGGCGGAACCTGAAGCTACTCGAGACTCGCATCAGGGATTTAAGACGCAGCGTTGACGCTAAAGTAGGGGAAGTGGAATGAAAAACACGCGTCGGGTTCGCATCGCACCCACGTCGAATGAAAAACAGACCTCTAGAAATGCGTTTTGTACCTACAGTACGACGTAATTTCAAAATTCATCATCCACTAAATACATAGTTCAATTTATACCTAGCTAATAAAATAGTCTAGGTGGGCTCCCACCTAATGGTTGGCGATTTTTATTAGACTATTTACGATGATAGAGATGTCAGCAATTTTTTGACCTATGAGCTATGACTTATGGAGGGACGGTCGATCGTAAAAACACACAATTTCAAAACCAATATATGAAATAATAATGTTGAGATTCGTTGAATTATAAGTGTAACATATTTTATAATTAAATATCTCTTTATTGAAAATTTTCCTTTTAATTATTAAGTAATCTGGAGAATGAATTAAAATACTTTGTCTTCACTTGACTATTTATAATAGATACCTAGGTTACATTGAAAACACTAAACAAAAATTACAAATTATACAATGAGTTGACATGTTTCGCCATCTATTATAAATATACGATTTTAATTGTCCTAGTCAAGTGACGACAAAGTATTTTAATTAATTCTCCAGTTATAATGCTACTTGACAAAGTATCTCGTTTGAAAAATATTATTAATTAATCATTTAGGTTTGGCTATATATTTTCGGTGTTATGTAGAGCGCACACTTATACGTCCCGAATAAGGTCCGTTCCGACTTTCCTTTTCCCACGCATTTTTGAGGACACCCTCCCCTAGCCTGATGCAAAAATTCAGATCTACACAACTTTTTGTCCAACAAATAGCAATTTTATTTTCTTCATTTACTGGACTAAGAATATAATATTCAGCTGAAGTAAATAATTAGCTCATATCAGAAGACATTGAGATAAATGAGTTTTTTTTTTTTTTTAACTTCATTCCCCACAATGATCATTCCAATCTGATTATCATTTTACTTCCAAGAATCATGCTCCAGGTTTCCAGGAATGATGGTTTTATAGTCGTTAAAATCACCTGTCATATTAGCCCATAATATGGCACTCCCTGCATTGAACAGACAATATTACGTCTCAGGTAAACTCGGTGGTGATTATGATTATATGATAAGAACAAGATATCAAACACCAGGGACAGAGAGGACAAATTTTAAGCAGAAAACTCATGAGAAGTTCCTCTAGGCATGGTTCTTGGCTTGTGTTGCATGCTCATCATCTGCTCTAAGAAAATTATGCAAAGTACTTACATGGACTGTTCGTAGTCATTTTTCACGTTAAAGAGTGTTTGAGCGGCAGGAAATCCTTGGAAAATTGCTGAACGGCCAACAAACTTGGTATCAAATTTTGCTTCAATGGATTTTTTTATCACACTTTTTTATTTAATTTGAGATTTGAGATTTTCTTTATCAAATTTTGTGCGCATTGAAGAACTGCGCATGTTTGTGAAGCTAGTTCTAGTGAATCTCAGAAAAGTAGTACCATACGAGCTGTATATTTGGCGCTGAGAATTTTTTGAACCAACGAGATTTTCTAGGGAAATATAAGTATGAATACTACCTACTACCTACTAAAAATATCTGATGTTTATCTCAAATTCATAAAATAAACAAAAAACCATCATTTAGGTTTTAATCATAAAATAATCAAAAATATCTGATGTTTATCTCAAATTCATAAAATAAACAAAAAACCATCATTTAGGTTTTAATCATAAAATAATCAGATAGATTTGACAACAGATCAACAGAACTTGAATAGCTTTAAGAACCCCTGTTTTACTTCAACCTCCCTGTTGCTTTACGCAGACCAAAGTCCTCCATACATGTAGAATGAATCCTATCTTCAACTTCTATGAGACTTCCCTAGCAATAAAACTCAAACACAATTTGACTGTGATCACTATGAAACAAATGGGGGTTTATTTACACTTTACAATAAACACAATACAAGTTTACACAACTGGAAAATAGCAATTTTCCTTCGGAAAGGTCCTGAAAAACCTCACTTCCAGCTTTCCAATTTTCTCAACTTTCTTTTCTTTCCTAAATTTTTCTAGCTTCAGATTTTCGCTCCGAAAAAACCGCATCACAACGAGCACAAAATGAGATCTCAAATTCTACCAAAAGTAGAAATCGTGAATGTAAAATCAAAAATGTAAACAAGGTTTTGAACCCGGTAAAATTCAAAATTTATACAAATAAAACTATTCCTGTTCGTGACATCCTCCCACCAAATTTTGATCATACAGCAAATAAGGTTTTGAACCCGGTAAAATTCAAAATTTATACAAATAAAACTATTCCTGTTCGTGACACTCCCCCTCCACCCCAAGAGCGAATATTAGCGACTTATGGCTTATGGCTAACTTCTCAAACATTAGGATAATCAGGTTTTTGAGAAAAGCAGAAAACAGAAAAGAGCCTCCACCCCAATAGCGAATATTAGCGACTTATGGCTTATGGCTAACTTCTCAAACATTAGGATAATCAGGTTTTTGAGAAAAGCAGAAAACAGAAAAGAGAAAAGTGGATTCAGAAATCAGGAGCTTATCAGTCTTTATCACTTTTTTATCTTTCGTCGCTCCTGATTTAGTTTTTAGATTTTTTTCTCCTTGTTCATAATGTTTTCCAAATGTGCCCGTTTCCTTGGAACCCCAAATGTTTCCCAGGTAAGAAAAATCAGCTATAGAAATGCAACCCATGTTTTGCTCTGATTCTGTGAGTTCTTGAAAAACATGATCTTGTAATCGGTAACCTTAGTTTGACATTATGAAGCATGACTTTAATTAAACTCATAATGTTTTCCAAATGTGCCCGATTCCTTGGAACCCCAAATGTTTCCCAGGTAAGAAAAATCAGCTCTATAAATGCAACCCAAGTTTTGCTCTGATTCTGTGAGTTCTTGAAAAACATGATCTTGTAATCGGTAACCTTAGTTTGACATTATGAAGCATGACTTTAATTAAGGTTAAATTACCAGAGTTCAAATAAGGGACTCTTATGTTGAGCAATCAGCAGAGGAAATCCTGTCTGTCTCTGCTTATTATCAAGTAGAAAACATCTTTGAGGGTCCCTAAAGGATATAAAAACAACCTTTTTGGGTCCAGAACAGAATAGACCACAGAAGTGTGATGTTCCATTAGACACACATTGGCTAATTAATTAAAATGTATTTTTATACTTTTTTTTAAAGAGGTTTGACAGAGGGAACTGTAACTGCTAGGGTCTTATCATCCCAAAATCAAAGAGAGATAGTTTTCATTAATTTTATTGCACTCTTAATTGATTAATTAGCCAATTATTCAATACCTACCTATTTGAGTTTGTTAATTTTTCATGAGTCCTAAGAGAGCACAAATGAAATATTTTTATGTCTTTGCTTGCCTACCTGTTAATTTTCTATTTTTACTTTTATTATTTGACAGAAGATCCCTCAGTCCACATTCTTTGGAATATTCAAAAGCAATAACTATGCCACAGAAACTGCCACCTTTGAGACAAAAGTAAGTATAAATACCTACCTGGCTACCCTCAATCCTTTCACAATATTTTACACTGAGGCCCAAAGAAATCTGTACCGTGATTTGAGGACAAAAATTCCAACAATTACAATCAAGGTACTGTTTAAAGGAATTTTAGCAATGACAAAATAAGTAGTTGTCTTATGTCTAACTATTTTATAATGTTGTGTCTTAAAATACAAAGTTAATTTTCTCATCTTAACCCTCCACAGCCATTTAATTGAAAAAAAAAATCCCTCTTTTGTTTTGTCCTTTTACTTCATGTCTCATTTTCCCAATTCTCTTCCAGCCTTTCAAACTGCACAAATTAGAAGAAGGACCTTCTACTTGTGTGTCTTTATCAAAAGAAGATGCTCTCAAATACTACAGACAAATGCACTGAGCCGCTTTTGTTTTCACTAAATTTACAATTTTACTTTTTATTTAATTTAAAAGTTTACCTAGATTTTTAATTAATTAACGTTTTTCAAGATTCAAGAGTTTTTTTTTTTAGTGTACAGAAAATGTTCAAATAATGTAGAATTTTATGCATAGATGACTCTTGAGTGTGGGGTTTTTTTCCGATAATTTTCTTCCTAAATCACTAATCAGATCCAGGTTATAAGGTAAGAATGAGATGAATATCTTATTTCTTGAACCCATTATTAAATAAATAACAACAATTTTATTGCTTATTAGGTACATACTTGAACTTTTGATTCTTATTTCAGGAAGCTTGTGGTGTAGGTATTACAGCTTCCATGGACTCGGATGACTCCATTATCACTGCATACAGAGCTCATGGTATTGCATACCTCATGGGTGTGTCCCCATTAGGAGTTCTGGCTGAATTGACGGGCAGAGTGTCTGGTTGTGCCCGAGGCAAAGGAGGTTCTATGCACATGTATGCCAAGAACTTCTACGTACTGCATACAGAGCTCATGGTATCGCATACCTCATGGGTGTGTCGCCATTGGGAGTTCTGGCTGAATTGACGGGCAGAGTGTCTGGTTGTGCCCGAGGCAAAGGAGGTTCTATGCACATGTATGCCAAGAACTTCTACGGAGGCAATGGAATTGTAGGAGCACAGGTAGGTTCTGGAGAGATATACTTGTAAATTTATTTGTGTGAAATTCTGCCACTTGAAGGCACTCAGGCTGGGTAAGGTTGATGGGAGTAAGCAGGCACCTTCTTAAAAGGAGGGTAAAACTTAAAACCTTCACAGTTATACAGTGAAAACTCCATAGTCCATAAACAAATAAAGACATGAGATCCATAAACTCAAAAGCTGAAGACTTATAATAGTGGTTTTATCAATATAGATTATTTTATTTATTTTTTTATATAGATTATTTTTTAAAGCTTGAAAAAAAAATCCTAAATAGGGTATTCACTACTCTCCGGCTAAGTTCAGCTTAGTCTGTATACCTCCTTGATCTGAATCACGTCTGTACATATTACGGGGTTTCCCCCAGTTTGGGCAATGGAACAAGTTGGTTGAACTCAACCCATGGATACCTACCTTCGGTGTCTAACAC
>NW_007377516.1:181411-237414 GCF_000475195.1 Diaphorina citri
CCACTTCTACCATATTGAAAAACATGATTACATACTACACGATAAAATCACACTAGAGAAGGCAACTTATTTTATTGTTGATACAAAACCACCTACACATCTAGATTACCTCAACAAATTCGTAACCAATATTGATACTTACATCTTAGAAGTAGCGACACAGGAACTATCATTCTTGCGAAAAAAAACATTGATACATAACATACCTATAACACAAATAATCCAAACGAGTGCATTCTGACTCACCCACGATGACACATACACACACGAGCTCAAGAGAATTATGAACGAGAGAAGCTTAAGAATAATGCATAAGGAAGCCTATCCAAAAATGGTGTTCTAACAACCTCTAAGAAAAAAAAATTGGACCTTCCCTATTTTTCCTCCCTCAGCGTGGGATGGCAAATGACCACTCTTGCCGATATACAGATGGAGACGCCGACTCCGCTTTTGCCAACAATCATTGTCGGAATCCGACAACGAAGATCGCCCCCATATACCGTTCTCGAAACAGCCACCTATCCGGTACTTGGTCACTCACAAAATCGATGTCCGATCCACGGACACCCCGTATCTCTATACAGACACACAAACAAAATTCAGGAAATGCGCCAAACTCGGGACCAACAACAAAACCATCTCATCGCTCAAGGATAACACATTCTCACGCCAGTCTTGTCACCCCGGGAAGAGAACTCAACAGTGAGAAAATCTCAGGGTAGAATCCCATTGACATTTTACTTTCTACTTTTCTATCATATATGGAGAGAAAGTAATGTAATCCGGCTGATATTTTATCCGGTGTTATTTTTTTTTTTTTTTTTTTTTTTACTTTTCAAGTATTACTAAAGTAATTCTTTACTAATATTTTAAGCTAGCTGACCATCTATCTGGTTAATCGCTTGCTGCTGGCTTTTTACCAGCTCAGCCTGAATGATTTTAATCTGAGTATTGTACAGGTAGTTTGTCCCTGACTGGGGGGTCATCACTAAAGACCTTTGCAGTTATACAGTGACAAACCTCTATCAAACAATCTCATATTTCCGAGTCTTTTTTAGCCAAAGTATCCGCTAAATACGGCCCTACATCGAAAGAAAAATGCAGTAACAAGTCATGAATTTTTCTCTCTGTTCCCAGAAAATCGACACGGAAGTGAAAGCGGAAATCGACGCCGTCATCAAGAAGGCCCGCGCCGATCCGGAAGTAGGTCTGGATGAATTGACAGGAGACATATATGCCGTTCCTCTCGAGACGGACATTCGAGGTACTACCCCATTCAATAGCTATCCGCACAAGCGAGTGGGTAAAGCCATCAACTTGTAGTAAGCCACGAGAAAAGGACGACAAAATAAATAAATAAATAAAAATCTATCGACTTGTTTAGGTTCCTTATATCCCTATACAAATGGACACTCTGTTTTAGCTGGAGAATTTTTGAGACCGATAAGACCATTTGGTCAGTCTGAAATAATACTAATGCATCTCTCGACTTGTATAGGTTTCCTATTCAAATGTTCATGGAACACTCTACTTTAGTTTGAGAATTTTTGAGACCGATAATACCCTTTTGGTCAGTCTAAAAAAATAGCCTAAGAATTTTTGAGCCTCGGCTCAAAAATTCTTAAGCCAAAAGAGACATTATTATAATGTAATGGGAAGTAAAAAAAAAAAAAAAAGACCGACAGACAGACGACACCGAAGCGAATACAATAGTCCGTCCCTTATACCTTTTTTTATTACTATTGTAATAATAAAGGAAGGACGGACTAAAAATGGAAATTAGAAGTTTAAAAAAGGGTCAAACAGAAAAAATGGTGATTGCGTACCGTAAGTTCTTTCAAGTTAGAAACACACTGCCCTCACGTGACGTGAAGGCAGTGTACCTATCGTGAACGAAATCACCTGCTATATTATGGGATTTTGAAATTTGAACCACATCTTTCTGACTCCCCGTAAACTCACATGACGTGAGGGTAGTGTGTTTTCACCTTAAGTCACATAACTTGAGCCATTGTTAAAACAAGACTCGTACTTTTTGCAATGCTATGACATAAGCCTACTTCAGAATCTTTGCTTCTATTGGCGGGCAGTGCACAAAATCCTAACCTGTTTTTAGTTAGGGCTTATTTTGTTTATTCTTCTACAACTTTATTTGTTTGTTATTTGTTTAATTTCAAAACCAATATATGAAATGATGTTGAGATTCGTTGAATTATGCGTGTAACATATTTTATAAGAGAATCTCTTTATTTAAATTTTTCCTTTTATTCCTTTTGATTATTAATTAATCATTTATAGGAGAGATGTGATTACAAGAAATGGACAAGAGGAGAGTTGGTATCGGATACCCTAATAGATTTAGACAGAAGACTAGCAATAGCTTCAATCCAGTATAGGTAGAGCTATATATTTTCCGTGTTATGTAGCTATACAGGGTGCGCCCTGAGCCGTTGTCAGTGTTTTTCTGGCGCACCCTGTATGTTTTCCACACTTAAACATCCCTAATATGTTCCGTTTCGACTTTTCTCTTTTCACTGATTGTTGACACTATCCCCTATTCTGATGCAAAAATTCAATACTACAGCAAACATCAATTTGCGGCCTCCATTTACTGGACTATACAGAGGAGACTCTTATTTTCTTCATTTACTGGACTAAGAATATATTCAGCTGAACTAAATACCTAATTAGCTCATATCAGAAGACATTGAGATAAATGAGGTTTTTTTTTACTTCATTCCCCACAATGATCATTCCAATCTGATTATCATTTTACTTGTTCGTCATTCAAACGTAATTCATCGGACTTGTGTGCTTGTTACGTCAACTTTACTGCTATATCAGAAGTGATATTTATACTTCAGAGATGGAAATTGTGGAGAAACGAGAACCTGCGTTTTCTATGTAAGATTTTATTTGTGTTGAGTGTTGTTGTGAGCGCCACAGAACTATCCCTGAACTAGAATCTAGATCATTCAAAATGTGCAACACTTACAAAGCCGGTTTTGGATGTTCATTAAAGAAGGATTTTTTTTGTCCTTTTTTAGTCCGATTTTTTATTTATTATTATTATTTTTTTAAGAATTACTAGCATCTTCAGATATTAGTACTATAACTAATAACTTCTTCTCTGCTGGAGTGAAAGTGACCACGATGCTTTGGTCAGGTACCTCTGTGTTCAGCAGTTCCTAAGAAGTCACCATTCTACTATTTGGACACCGTGTCCAAATAGTAGACCAGTGAAGTGTCCAGCTCAGAAAAAGTTTAAAGGCCCCCGCCCCTAGCCCCGCTCACCAAAGGCTCGAACAGACAGAAAACAATCAAACGAAAATATTTCCATTTGAAAGCCAGCCTAGTTAGCTCAGTTGGTGGCGCGTCTGCCTTGTGAGCGCTAGGTTCGATTCCCGCCCGGAGCGTATGGGATAATGTTCGTTCTCGGAACGGCTGGCTTTCTCCTATCCTGTCTTCCTTCTCTCTTCGATTTCGAGACGATAAGACCATAGCAGCTGTTCCACGTGGTGTCCAAATAGTAGAATGGTGAAGTGTCCAACTCAGAAAAAGTTTAAAGGCCCCCGCCCCTAGCCCCGCTCACCAAAGGCTCGAACAGACAGAAAAAAATCAAACGAAAATATTTCCATTTGAAAGCCAGCCTAGTTAGCTTAGTTGGTGGCGCGTCTGCCTTGTGAGCGCTAGGCCGCGGGTTCGATTCCCGCCCGGGGCGGATGGGATAATGTTCGTTCTCGAAACGGCTGGCTTTCTCCTATCCTGTCTTCCTTCTCTATTCGATTTCGGGACGATAAGACCATAGCAGTTACTTTAAAAAAAAATCCATTTCCTATATTTCATCAAAATCGGGCGACCCATTCAAGAGTTATTGGTGGAACAAACAAGCAGATAAACTTAAGGAAAATTCACGGGGATTTCCCTGAGAGAAATCCCTCGGAAAATTTCCCTGAGATGCCACTTTCTTTTCTCAAACTTGGTACACGCGGGACGCGCTACGATTTTTTCTTATGATAAGACCGAACGAACCCTTTGTCAGGTTATGCCTTACCGAACCCTCGACTTCTTGTAATACAGTGGAACCTGTCTAATTGGGAATCCAAGGGGTCGGCAATTATCGATTTGAAGAAACAGTTTACTGATGAAAATTTGTAATAAGTTGAAAAATTAAAGATAATAATAATAATAATCCAGGGGTTTCCCAATTATACAAAAGTGATTCCAAATTCCAATTGTAAATGAAGGGACTACGATTTTCCCAGGTTTCCCATTCAGACAGGTCCCACACAGGTTGAAAAACGCTGATCCTCTCCGGCTAATCCATTTGAAAAAATTTCGTTGAACATACTAGCCATATTTCATCGAAATCGGGCGACCCATTCGAGAGTTATTGGTGGGACAAACAAGCAGATAAACTTAAGGAAAATTCACAGGGATTTCCCTGAGATGCCACTTTCTTTTCTCAAACTTGGTACACGCGGGACGCGCTACGATTTTTTCTTATGATAAGACCGAAGTACTCTCTATGTCTATGTCATGCCTTAACCTAACCCTCGACATCTTGGAGTGGAACCTGTCTAATTGGGAATCCAAGGGGTCGACAATTATCGATTTGAAGAAACAATTTACTGAAGAAAATTTGTAATAAGTTGAAAAATCAAAGATGATAATAATAATAATAATAATCCAGGGGTTTCCCAATTATACAAAAGTGTTTCCCAATTGTAATTATAAATGAAGGGACTACGATTTTCCCAGGTTTCCCATTCAGACAGGTCCCACACAGGTTGAAAAACGCTGATCTTCTCTCCGGCTAAGCGATTTGAAGAAACAGTTTACTGATGAAAATTTGTAATGAAACAAAAAGTTGAAAAATCAAAGATAATAATAATCCAGGGGTTTCCCAATTATACAAAAGTGTTTCCAAATTAAGGGACTACGATTTTCCCAGGTTTCCCATTCAGACAGGTCCCACACAGGTTGAAAAACGCTGATCTTCTCTCCGGCTAAGCAGGTACCTACTATCAGCTTAGTCTGTATACCTCCTTGATCTGAATCACGTCTGTACATATTACGGGGTTTCCCCCAGTTTGGGCAATGGAACAAGTTGGTTGAACTCAACCCATGGATACCTACCTACCTTCGGTGTCTAACACTCTAACCTTGTAGTCATTTTATAATCTGAACCAGCGGGGTTAGCCGTCCTTTGTATCGATCGATAGTAAGTGTAGGTACCTACTTTATAGATTCGGTGTCTAACACTCTAACCTTGTAGTCATTTTATAATCTGAACCAGCGGGGTTAGCCGTCCTTTGTATCGATCGATAGTAAGTGTAGGTACTTTATAGATAAGTATAAGTAGGTATAGGCAGCCGATTTTATCGATCGATATACCTAATCACCTTTTTTCTAAAGGAAACTTAACAACGGAGGTCTTCCCGAAATCTAAGAGAGGGAGCACAGGATATAGGAGGCCTTTCCGAGAACGAAGATTATCTTTTAGGACAAAATCGTCCTCGGCCGGGAATCGAACCCGCGGCCTTGCTCTCACAAGGCAGACGCCACCAACCAAGTATCTGTTACTTTTAAGGAAGTATAACGACCTAATGAAATATTTCTAATTATTTCGTCATCTTTCTCATATTAATCAGAATGAGTTCAAGAGTTTTTTCAATCAGAAATAACTTGCATGTAGTTTATACTTATTGTATAACGTAACTTTCTTCATTGATCGATATTTCGTTATTTCGTCATGTCCACAACATTCTTATTATTTTACCTGCTTGTATTTCTGAGAAAGGATTTCACTTGGACGATACCTGAATATGAACTTTTAATATCCATTTTGAGATTTTAAGATCAAGAGAAAAAATTACCTACAGTTCGGCGTGAACGACCAGAACGGTATTCCAGAATTAAAGCGCTCTTTGGAAAAAAAAAAAAAAACCTACAGTTTTTCTTTAACCTCTAGGAATTATTAATTTAAGTACCTAATGTATTATTTTTATTCATATTGTACATTGAATTAGACCTACTTAAGTCTGTGTCTGCACTGTAATGGTTAGCGCGGTGGACTTCGGATCTCGAGGTGGGTGGTTCGAGTCTAAGTCAGGTCATATAAATCTAGCAAAGTGTTTAATAAAACTATGGAGGACTTGAAACAAAGTGAACACTGAACATAATTTTGCACTGACTTACTTCTTGCTTGACTTATGTCCTTTAATACCGAGGGGGACGTAAGGCCTCAATTATGGTACACCCTGTCATATTTATGCAGATAGGAATATCGTTGTGCCGAATTCATGATTCTTAGAATTTGGTTCCACCGTATTTAAGGACTTCTGATAAATTCCTTCTCCTTCTTCTTCTTCTTCTTCTTCTTCTTCTTCTTCTCCTTCTTCTTCTTCTTCTGCTCTAGGTTAACCAGTTTCAATTGAATGTGGAATTTCAAATTGTTTTCTAATACGTAGTGGGTAATATTTACGTAGGTAGGTAGGTACCAATAGGATCATTGGAAGCAAGCAGATACCTATAAAAACGTCAACGTATTAGACTTCGAAGTGCGTGTTTGTACCTAGAATAGAATAGAATAGAATAGAATATACCTTGGTTATCCTGCTCGAATGAGACTAAAAAGTCCCTTTACCCCAGCAGTCTAAACAAGGTCTCGTGTATTTTATGGGTTTAATATTTTACAATGCATAATTATAGACCTTGCTTAATTTAAAAAAAAAAGAAAAAATACCTAAACGTCGTTAACCTATACCTATTACGATGTAATTTCTAAATTTGTCATTCAAAAATAATTCAACTTATAGCATTTATACCTAACTAATAATAAAAATAGTCTAGGTAACTTATAAAAACTTGAACGTAGCCTTAGAAGTGCATTTTGTACCTACATTACGACGTAATTTCAAAATTCATCATCCACTAAATAGTTCACTTTATACCTAGCTATTAAAATAGTCTAGGTGGGCTCCCACCTAATGGTTGGCGATTTTGATTAGACTATTTACGATGATAGAGATGTCAGCAATTTTTTGACCTATGAGCTATGACTTATGGAGGGACGGTCGATCGTAAAAACACATGTACCTATTACTCTACCTTTGAAGAGATAATTATGTAGCCCAGAAAAAAAAAGAAAAGAAATAAAAAAAAGAGATGTTTGATAAAAGGAAACACAACAGAGATCTTATCATCCTGAAATCGAAGAGTTAAAGAGGGCAGGATAAGAGAAAGCCAGGGATAAAGTTTGCCCTTTGGAATATAGTTCGCTCCGTTCGGGAATCGAACCCACGATCTAGCGCTTATAATGCACGCTATCTTCCACTAGACTGGCTAAGTAGGTATTAGTTAGGTACCTATTACGTATTAGTTACTATCTACTGGTTTGTTTTTATCTCAAATACCACATTCACGCGGCATAATAAAAGTGCTAGTGATAAGAATGATAAGATACACTAAATCCTTACGTAAAATCAATTGGACAACACATAGGTATTACAAGTGTAGTACCTGTATACTGTGTAGGAACTCCTCTTCTGGTCACTCGGTTCAAGTAAGGCCAGCCACTCACTATCAGGTAGACCTGACGGGTACCTGACCAGGTCCGCTTGTAAGTTCAGAATTTTGCTTATCGCCCCTAGACATCAGGTGAGTCATGCACTATCTCTTGGGATTCAGGAGAGAAAAAAAAAAAAAAAAAAATAGTCCTATATGAAAGATAACTTCATTACCTATTTTATAATACAGATAACCTATCTCTTCAGTTCCCTATGCAGAGTCCAGACTCCAGAATTTGCGAAGTTGGTACCTATTTGGACAGTGGACACATTCACTAACCGTGACTAACCAATATTTAATTCGGGAACTAAACCTCGTACCTATTTTTAATGTTGGCAAAACGGTATACCCCAAAGATTTCCTTCTCTAGCTCTTTCTTCTCCTCTTTCCTCTCTTCTTCCTTCTTTTCCTCATTCTTTCTCTTAACTCGCCGACAGTGGACACATCCACTAACCGTGACTGACCAATATTTATTTAGGGAACTAAACCTCGTATTTTTGTATTTTCAATGTTGGCAAAACGGTAGGTATACCCCAAAGATTTCCTTCTCTAGCTCTTTCTTCTCCTCTTTCCTCTCTTCTTTCTTCTTTTCCTCATTCCTTCTCTCAACTCGCCTTTTCTTTCTTTTCTCTTCTGTTTGTCTTCATTCTCTCCCTTCTCCTTTTTCTCACCCTCCTGTTCTTCCTTCTTTCTTTTCCTCTTTTCTTCTCTTCTCTCACCTTTTCTTTCTTTTCTCTTCTATTTGTCTTCATTCTTTCCCTTTTCCTCTTCCTCCTGTTCTTCCTTTTTACTTCTACTTATTCATTCATTCAAGTATTTATGCATACCTACCTACGTAAAAAATAAATAAAAACAAAGGCATTCCCAAGCTAATGTATTGAGTTTAGTTTCTAAGAATTCATTTGTGGAGATATTAGGTAACCAACCCATCCTTGAGATCCGTCTAAATCAGCTAGAACTTGTCGTGTTTGTAATGGACAAAGGTAATCTGGTTTTGATTTCAATTCATCTTCTCAGGATCGCCCCAAACCTGCTGGCACCTCCGCTTCCTCTGAGACTGACTCAAACATCAACACCAGCAATGCTCATGGCTCTCGTACTTGTCGTGTTTGTAATGGACAAAGGTAATCTGGTTTTGATTTCAATTCATAATATTATGTACATTATATTCTACCTATTATCTATATTCTTTCCCAGGTACCTACTAGAACTAGATTACTAGAATCTTGTGAGTGCAGGGAGTCACGTTGCTAATTTTACTAGATACCTATTTATTTTGTACCTATTTGTAGGCACCTATTTATTTTGTACCTATTTGTAGGTACCAACCTATTTATTTTGTACCTATTTGTAGGTATCAACCTATTTATTTTGTACCTATTTGTAGGTACCAACCTATTTATTTTGTACCTATTTGTAGGTACCTATTTATTTTGTTTGTACCTATTTGTAGGTACCAACCTATTTATTTTGTACCTATTTGTAGGTACCAACCTATTTATTTTGTACCTATTTGTAGGTACCAACCTATTTATTTTGTACCTATTTGTAGGTACCAACCTATTTATTTTGTACCTATTTGTAGGTACCAACCTATTTATTTTGTACCTATTTGTAGGTACCAACCTATTTATTTTGTACCTATTTGTAGGTACCAACCTATTTATTTTGTACCTATTTGTAGGTACCAACCTATTTATTTTGTACCTATTTGTAGGTACCAACCTATTTATTTTGTACCTATTTGTAGGTACCAACCTATTTATTTTGTACCTATTTGTAGGTACCAACCTATTTATTTTGTACCTATTTGTAGGTACCAACCTATTTATTTTGTACCTATTTGTAGGTACCAACCTATTTATTTTGTACCTATTTGTAGGTACCAACCTATTTATTTTGTACCTATTTGTAGGTACCAACCTATTTATTTTGTACCTATTTGTAGGTACCAACCTATTTATTTTGTACCTATTTGTAGGTACCAACCTATTTATTTTGTACCTATTTGTAGGTACCAACCTATTTATTTTGTACCTATTTGTAGGTACCAACCTATTTATTTTGTACCTATTTGTAGGTACCAACCTATTTATTTTGTACCTATTTGTAGGTACCAACCTATTTATTTTGTACCTATTTGTAGGTACCAACCTATTTATTTTGTACCTATTTGTAGGTACCAACCTATTTATTTTGTACCTATTTGTAGGTACCAACCTATTTATTTTGTACCTATTTGTAGGTACCAACCTATTTATTTTGTACCTATTTGTAGGTACCAACCTATTTATTTTGTACCTATTTGTAGGTACCAACCTATTTATTTTGTACCTATTTGTAGGTACCAACCTATTTATTTTGTACCTATTTGTAGGTACCAACCTATTTATTTTGTACCTATTTGTAGGTACCAACCTATTTATTTTGTACCTATTTGTAGGTACCAACCTATTTATTTTGTACCTATTTGTAGGTACCAACCTATTTATTTTGTACCTATTTGTAGGTACCAACCTATTTATTTTGTACCTATTTGTAGGTACCAACCTATTTATTTTGTACCTATTTGTAGGTACCAACCTATTTATTTTGTACCTATTTGTAGGTACCAACCTATTTATTTTGTACCTATTTGTAGGTACCAACCTATTTATTTTGTACCTATTTGTAGGTACCAACCTATTTATTTTGTACCTATTTGTAGGTACCAACCTATTTATTTTGTACCTATTTGTAGGTACCAACCTATTTATTTTGTACCTATTTGTAGGTACCAACCTATTTATTTTGTACCTATTTGTAGGTACCAACCTATTTATTTTGTACCTATTTGTAGGTACCAACCTATTTATTTTGTACCTATTTGTAGGTACCAACCTATTTATTTTGTACCTATTTGTAGGTACCAACCTATTTATTTTGTACCTATTTGTAGGTACCAACCTATTTATTTTGTACCTATTTGTAGGTACCAACCTATTTATTTTGTACCTATTTGTAGGTACCAACCTATTTATTTTGTACCTATTTGTAGGTACCAACCTATTTATTTTGTACCTATTTGTAGGTACCAACCTATTTATTTTGTACCTATTTGTAGGTACCAACCTATTTATTTTGTACCTATTTGTAGGTACCAACCTATTTATTTTGTACCTATTTGTAGGTACCAACCTATTTATTTTGTACCTATTTGTAGGTACCAACCTATTTATTTTGTACCTATTTGTAGGTACCAACCTATTTATTTTGTACCTATTTGTAGGTACCAACCTATTTATTTTGTACCTATTTGTAGGTACCAACCTATTTATTTTGTACCTATTTGTAGGTACCAACCTATTTATTTTGTACCTATTTGTAGGTACCAACCTATTTATTTTGTACCTATTTGTAGGTACCAACCTATTTATTTTGTACCTATTTGTAGGTACAACAACCAGGTACTGAGGGTGCGTAGGTAGTAAGTAGGAACCATCTCATCAGCATTTTATAAAAACGAAATAATGCACTGAACCTATGTATAGGTAACTAGGTACCTACCTACTCCTATATGAAAGATAAATTCATTACCTATTTTATAATCCAGATAAGTAGGTATGTTAGGTACCTATCTCTTCAGTTCCCTATGCGGAGTCCAGACTCCAGATTTTGTGGAGTTGGATGCATTGGTTTTCGAACACTGAAGGAAAGAAACGTTAAGCTTAAATAGGTACCATCTCTTCAGTTCCCTTATGAAGAGTCCAGACTCCAGAATTTGCGAAGTTGGTATTTGGACAGTGGACAGTGGACACATCCACTAACCGTGACTAACCAATATTTAATTCGGGAACTAAACCTCGTATTTTTAATGTTGGCAAAACGGTAGGTATACCTACCTATACCCCAAAGATTTCCTTCTCTAGCTCTTTCTTCTCCTCTTTCCTCTCTTCTTCCTTCTTTTCCTCATTCTTTCTCTTAACTCGCCTTTTCTTTCTTTTCTCTTCTATTTGTCTTCATTCTTTCCCTTTTCCTCTTCCTCCTGTTCTTCCTTTTTACTTCTCTTCTTGTTTCGTTTGTCTTCATTCTCTCCCTTCTCCTTTTTCTCACCCTCCTGTTCTTCCTTCTTTCTTTTCTTCTCTTCTCTCACCTTTTCTTTTTTTTTCTCTTCTATTTGTCTTCATTCTTTTCCTTTTCCTCTTCCTCCTGTTCTTCCTTTTTACTTCTCTTCTTGTTTCTCCTCTTCTCTCGCCTCTTCCTTTTTCCTCTTCTTTTTGTCTGCCTTCTTTTCCTCTTCTTCGTCCTCTTTCTCTTCCTGTTCCTCGTCCGTCTTTTCCTCTTTCCTTCTCTTCTCCATTATCCTCTCACCTCCTCCTTTTTCCTCTTCTCTTTGTTCTCTTCTTCCTGTTCTTCGTCCGTCTTTTCCTCTTTCCTTCTCTTCTCCATTATCCTCTCACCTCCTCCTTTTTCCTCTTCTCTTTGTTCTCTTCCCATTCTTCCTTTTCCTCCTCAAAAAAAAAAAAAATGAGACGTGCCATGAATCGAACCCACGAACTACAGTTCTCTGGACTGAAGAGACCGTGATAACTCTCCAATGCAACACTCTCCATTCTTCCTTTTCCTCCTCAAAAAAAATGAGACGTGCCATGAATCGAACCCACGAACTACAGTTCTCTGGACTGAAGAGACCGTGATAACTCTCCAATGCAACACTCGGAACTTCTTGGAGGTAGTAAAAAAAATGGTCATGTCGTGAAATTAAATCAGTTGATAGCAAACTGCCAGATCGCGTAAGTGAACTAAGTGAAGACGATAAAAACTTAAAAACATCGTATTGATCGGACTAAAGTTTTTTTCTATGTGTAGGTATATTATACTCGTCATATTAAATTAAAATAAATATAATATTTATGTAATAATGCATGTGATAAATGACAAGTTTGTGATAACATAATATTTTAAGTAGGCAGTGATGGCATTTTAAATACGTATGTAAATAGTGATGGCATAGTAGGACTTTTTAGTCTTAGCTGACAGTATAAAAATGGTGCCTTTTAAATTAAAATTAATTTTTCGTGCCTAAGGTAGGTACCTACAGAGCAGTGAAATAAATTAAACGAAATAAAACGTTTATCATTTTGCATTTTCTGATAAACACATAATTATTATATAATAATTAGGGACAAAATAAAGGCAGTTGATGCTGAGGAGTCATTATCATTACCTAATGTTATTATTATTTAACAATCATAACAAAGCCCCCCTTTTGTCTACCAGTGGTACTTATTCGACTTTTCCGAGGTGCTCAAGAAGCGCGCCTTTTTTCGCAAAAGTTGTACGGTTAGCGCGTACGATATTACATAGGGTAAGTGTACCATTTATTCGCCCACCTAAAAAACGTACCATTTATTGGCCCACCTGTACCATACGCCACATAAGTCTGAGCTGGTCGAACATTTTCAAGATCCAATTTCATTAAAAGAAAGGGCTTAAAGACTAATGGCAAACCAGTGCTATTCAAAAATTGTAGTCATAAAAACAAAAATTAGAAAAATAATTAATGTGGACAGGTGGGCCAATAAATGGTACGTTTTTTAGGTGGGTGAATAAATGGTACACTTACCCTATTACCCTTCTTCCGCAACACAACGATATTACGGAAAGCGCGTACCTACGATATAAGCTTAACACAAACTGTAGGGCTGTTTGCCCCTACACGTAAGCCTCAGAGTGATGTTTTTTTTTCTGTATGAAGCGGACAATAATGACTAACCTCAGTTTATTGTTCCTGCCGCCCAAAGTTCGGAACGTCGGCATATCCGCGGCTTTTCCCGGCGACTTTTCCGAATTACTCAGGAAGCGCGCCTTTTTGCGCAAAAGTTGTACGGTTAGCGCGTACGAGATTACCATGATAAGCATTGGAATGTAGAACGCCACCAGGGATCCGAAGAGGAAGAAGGCGCGGTTGTTGATGGCACAGCGCTTCCGATGCCCCCTGTGTATTCCAAACACAAAGTCAAAGACAAGGTGAACACGGAAAAAACACAAGCGTTGGGCAAAGTAGTGATGGTTAGCCCGGGTGGTGCTGCACCGACAGGTACACCCCAGGGGAGTAAATCTGCTGAGGCGCCAGAGGTGTTTCCTGAGAAAACTGGACCAGGTAAGCTATTGCCATCATTGGATGGATATTAAGATTATTAAGGCAACACCAACTTATAAAAATTTCCCACGTCACCAATACAAGGAATATGCTGAACCATCAATTTATTGATTAATTGAATTGTCCTGAATACCTCCAAGAGTGTGCATAGAATAGATGTAATTCTGTCACCTTACAAGGTGTATTCTGTCACCTTACAAAAAGAATTAGGTGTAGAGAACTTATTCCAGTCAACACTCATTTCTGCTGAGAAACTTCTACTTAGTCCAGTCAATCGGGTGTATCGTTCGGTGACCGCAGATTACCGAAAAAGGTGAAGCCTAGTCAAAATAGTTGGCCCTCGCCTCGAATCGAATCCTTACAATGAATGCTTCTGGTCATTCGTTTCTGATCTCAATCGTGATGGTGTTGTTCATAGGTAAGTGTTGTTTTTGTAACCTACATAGTTTGTAAGTAAAAAATAGGTAGGTGGAAAAAATAATAATTTAAAAAATAATAAGTATACCTACATTAAAAGTAAAAGATGAGAAACGTTGTGTAAAAACAACAACAAAATCAATTGGACATGTGATTAAGGTGACGAAATCGCAAATCTCAATTGTGGCGAAGAAGAGGTTTTGATTGCGGGGGTCAAATACGCGGCGGTCTCGATAAGGTCACTTTTGTTAGGCAACGTCCAGCCGTGAAAGTGTTGGATGAAACAGAAACAGCTCTCCTGATCATAATTAATTTCCCCAGATCTTCTTAGCAATTCAAGTATTAATTATCAACCAATTTAGGAAAAACTTGAGAAATCTGATTGTAATTACCCCGGTTGACCCTAGTCAGTCATCTTTGCATATGCACTCGTAGGATAGATATCAACACGAAATATCTTTTGTTGGTTGGCAAACTTTAACTAAACAAAAATAGTAGTCAAATCAGTTATCTACTACTTAGAGTAGGTACTTATACTTATACTTACCTACCCACTATGAAATGTTAGAATTTAGATGAGATCGTGATAAGATACCGTGCAAAATACCTACCTAATAAGGTCTACCTACCTGTATCCTTTATTTTCTACAAGTTTGGCCATGCCTCGGGATGAACTAGCGGGATTCCGGAGTGAAGCGACGGAATTCAGCTATCCTTAATAGAAATACACCAAATAATAAACTAAATACCTATAGCTATCTAAATTCTGCATTATAGGTAATAAGTACCCAAGGTACCTACCTACCTACCTTTTATTTTTCAATTCATTATTGTAAATAGGAATTTATGTCTATGAGAAGTAGATACAAACAGGGGCACTCAGATTCCCAACATAATGATAGTAATGATAATGACATAATCATTTAACATTCAGTGCATACCACAATATCATAATGCTCGTTAGATGTTTATCATAAATCATGCGAAGAAAACAGTCTATGAAGAATACCGCGGGCTACTCCACGAAGGCCTTCTTAAGGTGTGTCCACACATAGTCGACCGGCCATTGATCGATGTCGATTGACACGTCCACACTGCCGACAACGTAGATTTTCCTCGTCGATCGACGGCCAGTCAACTACATTTGGACACACCTTGAGAAAGTAATTTATTATTCACATTCCGCATTCCATTTTCAGATAGCCAAGAAAAAAGCACAATTTTCCCGCCCAGTTATAAAAATCTAATAAAAACAAGACACATTCTGTCTTAACATTCTCTCCTTAATAATGAACATTGATAAGTCTCACTATCCGGACCTAGTAGTGAAAGACGTTCGCATTTCTTACCACAGTAATCGAAACAGTACAAATCTTCTAGTGCACAAGTACAAGAAAAGATAACGAAAATAATCACAAGATAAAGACCACAAGAAAAGAAAAGATAACGAAAATTTCTTCAAGATAAAAACCACAAGGAAAGATAGGTATAACGAAAAAAAATATCTGCGATATAAGATCCACGAGTAGAAGAAAATATAACGGAATCATCTACGATATTAAAACTACGATTACAAGAAATCTATAAAGACCACAAGAAAAGAAAAGATAACTAAAATTTCTTCAAGATAAAAACCACAAGGAAAGATATAACGAAAAAAAAATATCTGCGATATAAGATCCACGAGTAGAAGAAAATATAACGGAATCATCTACGATATTAAAACTACGATTACAAGAAATCAAGAAAAGATATCGAAAATATTTTCAAGATAAAAACCACAAGAAAAGATATAACGAAAATTAAATCTACGAGATAAAATCCACGAGTAGAAGAAAATATAACGGAATCATCTACGATAGTAAATTTAAAAGTGTAAGAAAAGAGAGATAAAAATCACAAGTGCGTGTGAGCCTGGCCTTGTCATTTTACGTCAAGTACAAGAACAGATAACGTAAAAACCTACAAGACAATACCTGGATAAAGCACGACTGAAATAAGTATAACGAAAATACCCACAAGATAAAAACCACGAGTACAAGAAATCAAGAAAACAAACATTCTTCGTTCGTCTTGGAGAGCCAAACAGTCCACGTCATCAATACAAGGAATATGCTGAACCATCAATTTATTGATTAATTGAATTTTGTCCTGAATACCTCCAAGAGTGTGCATAGAATAGATGTAATTCTGTCACCTTACAAAGGTGTAATCTGTCACCTTACAAAAAGAATTAGGTGTAGAGAACTTAGTCCAGTCAACACTCATTTCTGCTGAGAAACTTCTACTTAGTCCAGTCAATTGGGTGTCTCGTTCGGTGACCGCAGATTACCGAAAAAGGTGAAGGATACCCTAGTCAAAATAGTTGGCCCTCGCCTCGAATCGAACCCTTACAATGTATGCTTCTGGTCATTCGTTTCTGATCTCAATCGTGATGGTGTTGTTCATAGGTAAGTGTTGTTTTTGTAACCTACATAGTTTGTAAGTTGAACATGAACACTATTCTCTTGAAGGGTTTCAGCAGTCTTATATATAAGTTCTGTGGGTCAACTTGATAAGGAGAACCAAAAAGGCAGATATATTTTGCAGAACTTCAAAGACTATTCACAGAACATTTCACTCACAAGGGACTTGTATGCCGCTGAAGCCCTGGGTTCAATTCCCGGCAATTTTTTCCGTCCGTGTCTTACTGCGAGGCGTAGACACCACACTAATGATTTTATTATTACCAATTTTAATGACAGAGCATAACAGAACTTATTGTGGGTATACGTATGGGTAAAAGTATAGTCAATATAGTAATGTTAAGCAGATAACTTACATAAGATACTATCTACCTGACCTACCCAATACGTACAGAGGGGTAATAAAAATAGTATGAAAGATACCTAAATACCTATATGTATGTACTTACCTGTAGGTACCTAATTAGAGAATTTCCTAGGTACAAAATTGGAAGATCCTCGTGATAGTTACTTACCAATAACGTCATACATACTAACCTAAGTATCAGGTACTTATTAATCCTGGTTACCTGGATAATACCTACTGGATATACTCGTACGTGTTACGTGATCAGGGATAATTTATGAAGGATAATAATTTATGAATTTAGGTACCTACTTTTGGACTTGAAACAGCAATTTGGAGAATTTCCATGTTCCAAATCGAAGAAATAACATGAGTTAGGTACATACATATGCCTACATACTCCAGCAATACAGCAAATTTCATGATTCTCATATGTAGAATTCCTACATACTGAAAACGCAAAGCATATGATTTGGGCCGTTCACTCACGGCCTCACGGATTTTAATGGTTTCGAAAGAAAGGTGTTTTTGTTAAATAAACTGGCCAGTAAAATCACGCAATAATTAGGTATGTATAAAGTTATGCCTACTTTGGCAAGCGTCTTGACCTAACTTCGATTAAGGTAATCTATTTTACTGGCCAGTTTAATCAAGAAAAACTCGTCTTCTCCACCAAAATAATTACGACTCGTGTGGCGTCCGCCTGGATTGATTTTACAAGAATTTCCTACGTTTGTCTTGGATTTTATTTTTTAGCCATTAATTTAATTGATGCCCATTAAAATAAAGTGCTTGTAGAGCATGCAAGTATGGTCTTTGCCACAGGCAATGCGATAGGCAAAATGTATTCTTGGGAAAATTAGAGATCCAGATTGGCAAGATGGATTGAGAAATTGATAATGAAGATTAGAATGGTGGAAATTGACCCAGACTACGTAGATTGTAGAAGATTAATTACTAACATTAGAAGATTCACTGATTAAATTGATTCATAGTTCCTCCTTTATCGAAATTAAGTTTTTGTAGTTTTTTTATGTGAAATAAATTATATAGTTATAGCTATCTAAAAGTAACTACCCATTTCTAGTTCACTATACCTAGTTTTTCATATACATACACTTTGGTGTTTTAAATTAATGTGCCAAAAATTCCAAAATTACTAAATGCAAATGGGAAGTGAGAGAGAGATTGGATTGCGACTTTGTGATTTTTATTGGTGGATGTGCCAAAATCACCAAATTTTCCAATGACGAATGGGAGAGAAAAATAGAAGGACCTGTATACGAAGGTAAGGACGTGAGTAAGTAATAAGTAGAACATATTAGGTACCTTAGGTACCTACATAATTTAGGTAGGTAATACCTATGAATTAGGTACCTACATAATTTAGGTAATAGGTACCTATGAATTAGGTATCTCCTTAATTTAGGTATTATATTCTAATAGGTACCTATACCGATGCATCCAAGCAGGTACCTTCGTGATCATGCAAATAGCATGTGACTTGTACTGGAAGGTATTCAAGGCTTTATTAATTTTGATTGGCTCAGGTCATCATTGGTAACAGACGCAATATCTACCAATGGTCAGTCTTTTTTTATTGAAGATCAATTAACCCGAATGGCCTCTGGTGTCTGGCAACTGCTACCTAACTGTCATTCAAATTATTAGGAGTATGAATTTTTATAGCCAGTAGCGAAGCTCCCATGGGTAGGTAGTCATGGGTACCACTGTAATGAATAACTACCTAGCTAGACTAGTTTTTACTGACTAAACGTTTAGAAATATCGTAAAAGTTAGGGGAGAAAATCCTTTCCCACAAAAATCATAGCTAATAGGCCCTATGAAGGTATCTCCTTAATTTGGGTAATACCTATGAAGGTATCTCCTTAATTTTTAGGTATTATCTAATAGGTACCTATACCGATGCATCCAAGCAGGTACCTTCGTGATCATGCAAATAGCATGTGACTTGTACTGGAAGGTATTCAAGGCTTTATTAATTTTGATTGGCTCAGGTCATCATTGGTAACAGACGCATTATCTACCAATGGTCAGTCTTTTTATTGAAGATCAATTAACCCGAATGGCCTCTGGTGTCTGGCAACTGCTACCCAACTGTCATTCAAATTATTAGGAGTTTAAATTTTTATAGCCAGTAGCGAAGCTCCCATGGGTAGGTAGTCATAGGTACCACTGTAATGAATAACTACCTAGCTAGAAAAAAGGTTTTTTTTTGCTGACTAAACGTTTAGAAATATCGAAAAAGTTAGGGGAGAAAATCCTTTCCCCCAAAAATCATAGCTAATAGGATGATGAAAGCCGTGTAATGTTTACACCAGACCCGGTTTTTTTTTATCACTCCGGGAATCGAACTTCGGACATTCTGATGCCTTCAACGTAGCGGAGTAGTAAAAAACTGATTACCTATTTGACTTTAAATAATAATAAATAATAAATATGATGATGATAATAATAATAATAATATCTAATGATCCAGATTGGCAAGATGGATTGAGAAATTGATAATGAAGATTAGAATGGTGGAAATTGACCCAGACTACGTAGATTGTAGAATATTAATCATTAACATTAGAAGGTTCACTGATTAAATTGATTCATAGTTCCTCCTTTATCGAAATTAAGTTTTTGTAGTTTTTTTTTATATATGAAATAAATTAGTTATAGGTACCTACCTATCTAAAAGTAACTACCCATTTCTAGTTCACTATAGTTTTTCATATATGTAATATGTACATACACTTTGGTGTTTTAAATTAATGTGCCAAAAATTCCAAAATTACTAAATGCAAATGGGAAGTGAGAGAGAGATTGGATTGCGACTTTGTGATTTTTATTGGTGGATGTGCCAAAATCACCAAATTTTCCAATGACGAATGGGAGAGAAAAATAGAAGGACCTGTATACGAAGGTAAGGACGTGAGTAAGTAATAAGTAGAACATATTAGGTACCTTAGGTACCTACATAATTTAGGTAGGTAATACCTATGAATTAGGTACCTACATAATTTAGGTAATAGGTACCTATGAATTAGGTATCTCCTTAATTTAGGTATTATATTCTAATAGGTACCTATACCGATGCATCCAAGCAGGTACCTTCGTGATCATGCAAATAGCATGTGACTTGTACTGGAAGGTATTCAAGGCTTGATTTCAAATCATTACATGAAAGTATAATCAAAAAATCAAATCAAGAATAATATTAAACTGAATATTAAACAAATTAGGTAGGTACATAGGTACTGATTTTCTCTAATCACGATCGAATAAACTACGGGCTAAAAAATACCGGAGGGATGGGCCCAGCTTGTTCCCTTCTTTCTGTTCTCATCTCTTTCATTCGTGCTTTCCCTTTATGTCTTTTCAGGGTTGGAATCTTCTTGTCGGCAGATCCTCAAGCAGGGCTCCAAACAAGGGTCCATCATGCATTTGGTCGAGGAGCATATATCTACCAATGGTCAGTCTTTTTTTATTGAAGATCAATTAACCCGAATGGCCTCTGGTGTCTGGCAACTGCTACCTAACTGTCATTCAAATTATTAGGAGTATGAATTTTTATAGCCAGTAGCGAAGCTCCCATGGGTAGGTAGTCATGGGTACCACTGTAATGAATAACTACCTAGCTAGACTAGTTTTTACTGACTAAACGTTTAGAAATATCGTAAAAGTTAGGGGAGAAAATCCTTTCCCACAAAAATCATAGCTAATAGGATGATGAAAGCCGTGTAATGTTTACACCAGACCCGGTTTTTTTATCACTCCGGGAATCGAACTTTGGACATTCTGATGCCTTCAACGTAGCGGAGTAGTAAAAAACTGACTACCTAGTTGACTTTGATAAATAATAATAATAATAATAATAATAATAATAATGGTACTTATTACTCTACCTTTGAAGAGATAATTATGTAGCTCAGAAAAAAAGAAAAGAAACTAAAAGAAGAGAGATGTTTGATAAAAGGAAACACAACAGAGGTCTTATCATCCTGAAATCGAAGAGTTAAAGAGGGCAGGATAGGAGAAAGCCAGGGATAAAGTTCGCTCTTTGGAATATATTTCGCTCCGTTCGGGAATCGAACCCGCGACCTAGTGCAGATAAAGCGCGCTACCAAGCGAACTAGGCTGGCTGAGTAGAATATTAGTTACCTATTACGTATTACCTACTATCTACTGGTTTGTTTTTATCTCAAATACCACATTCACGCGGCCTGATAGTAAAAGTGCTAGTGATAAGAATGATAAGATACACCTATTACGTATTATCTACTATCTACTGGTTTGTTTTTATCTCAAATACCACATTCACGCGGCCTGATAGTAAAAGTGCTAGTGATAAGAATGATAAGATACACTAAATCCTTACGTAAAATCAATTGGACAACACATAGGTATTACAAGTGTAGTACAGTTAGTTGATGCAGTAACACTAAGGTGACGAAATCGCAAATCTCAATTGTGGCGAAGAAGAGGTTCTGATTGCGGGGGTCAAATACGCGGCGCTCTCGATAAGGTCACTTTTGTTAGGCAACGTCGTCCAGCCGTGAAAGTGTTAGATGAAACAGAAACACCTACCTCTCCTGATCATAATTACTTTCCCCAGATCTTCTGAGCAATTCAAGTATTAATTATAAACCAATTTAGGAAAAACATAAGAAAACTGATTGTAATTACCCCGGTTGACCCTATAGTCAGTCATCTTTGCATTTGTACTCGTAGGATAGATATCAACACGAAATATCTTTTGTTGGTTGGCAAACTTTAACTAAACAAAAATAGTAGTCAAATCAGTTATCTACTACTTAGAGTAGGTACTTATACTTACCTACCCACTATGAAATGTTAGAATTTAGATGAGATCGTGATAAGATACAGTGCAAAATACCTACCTAATAAGGTCTACCTACCTGCATCCTTAGAAAGACCACTAATAATAAACTAAATACCTATAGCTATCTAAATTCTGCATTATAGTTAATAAGTAGGTACCCAACTACCCAAGGTACCTATCTTTTATTTTTCAATTCATTATTGTAAATAGGAATTTATGTCTATGAGAAGTAAATACAAACAGGGGCACTCAGATTCCTAACATAATGACAGTAATGATAATGACATAATCATTTAACATTCAGTGCATACCACCAATATCATAATGCTCGTTAGATGTTTATCATAAATCATGCGAAGAAAACAGTCTATGAAGAATACCGCTGGCTACTCCACGAAGGCCTTCTTAAGGTGTGTCCACACATAGTCGACCGACCATCGATCGATGTCGATTGACACGTCCACACTGCCTCGACAACGTAGATTTTCCTCGTCGATCGACGGCCAGTCAACTACATTTGGACACACCTTGAGAAAGTAATTTATTATTCACATTCCGCATTCCATTTTCAGATAGCCAAGAAAAAAGCACAATTTTCCCGCCCAGTTATAAAAATCTAATAAAAACGAGACACATTCTGTCTTAACCTTCTCTCCATCTCCATAATAATGAACATTGATAAGTCTTACTATCCGGACCTAGTAGTGAAAGACGTTCGCATTTCTTACCACAGTAATCGAAACAGTACAAATCTTCTAGTGCACAAGTACAAGAAAAGATAACGAAAATAATCACAATATAAAGACCACAAGAAAAGAAAAGATAACTAAAATTTCTTCAAGATAAAAACCACAAGGAAAGATATAACGAAAAAAAAATATCTGCGATATAAGATCCACGAGTAGAAGAAAATATAACGGAATCATCTACGATATTAAAACTACGATTACAAGAAATCAAGAAAAGATATCGAAAATATTTTCAAGATAAAAACCACAAGAAAAGATATAACGAAAATTAAATCTACGAGATAAAATCCACGAGTAGAAGAAAATATAACGGAATCATCTACGATATTAAAACTACGATTACAAGAAATCAAGAAAAGATATCGAAAATATTTTCAAGATAAAAACCACAAGAAAAGATATAACGAAAATTAAATCTACGAGATAAAATCCACGAGTAGAAGAAAATATAACGGAATCATCTACGATATTAAAACTACGATTACAAGAAATCAAGAAAAGATATCGAAAATATTTTCAAGATAAAAACCACAAGAAAAGATATAACGAAAATTAAATCTACGAGATAAAATCCACGAGTAGAAGAAAATATAACGGAATCATCTACGATATTAAAACTACGATTACAAGAAATCAAGAAAAGATATCGAAAATATTTTCAAGATAAAAACCACAAGAAAAGATATAACGAAAATTAAATCTACGAGATAAAATCCACGAGTAGAAGAAAATATAACGGAATCATCTACGATATTAAAACTACGATTACAAGAAATCAAGAAAAGATATCGAAAATATTTTCAAGATAAAAACCACAAGAAAAGATATAACGAAAATTAAATCTACGAGATAAAATCCACGAGTAGAAGAAAATATAACGGAATCATCTACGATATTAAAACTACGATTACAAGAAATCAAGAAAAGATATCGAAAATATTTTCAAGATAAAAACCACAAGAAAAGATATAACGAAAATTAAATCTACGAGATAAAATCCACGAGTAGAAGAAAATATAACGGAATCATCTACGATATTAAAACTACGATTACAAGAAATCAAGAAAAGATATCGAAAATATTTTCAAGATAAAAACCACAAGAAAAGATATAACGAAAATTAAATCTACGAGATAAAATCCACGAGTAGAAGAAAATATAACGGAATCATCTACGATATTAAAACTACGATTACAAGAAATCAAGAAAAGATATCGAAAATATTTTCAAGATAAAAACCACAAGAAAAGATATAACGAAAATTAAATCTACGAGATAAAATCCACGAGTAGAAGAAAATATAACGGAATCATCTACGATATTAAAACTACGATTACAAGAAATCAAGAAAAGATATCGAAAATATTTTCAAGATAAAAACCACAAGAAAAGATATAACGAAAATTAAATCTACGAGATAAAATCCACGAGTAGAAGAAAATATAACGGAATCATCTACGATATTAAAACTACGATTACAAGAAATCAAGAAAAGATATCGAAAATATTTTCAAGATAAAAACCACAAGAAAAGATATAACGAAAATTAAATCTACGAGATAAAATCCACGAGTAGAAGAAAATATAACGGAATCATCTACGATATTAAAACTACGATTACAAGAAATCAAGAAAAGATATCGAAAATATTTTCAAGATAAAAACCAACTGGGATTGAACCCACGCCCTCCTGTTTACCAGGCGAGCGTCTTGACCACTACGCCACCGAGGCAGGCTAGATACCTATATGTACGTACTTGCCTGTAGGTACCTAATTAGAGAATTTCCTAGGTACAAAATTGGAAGATCCTCATGATAGTTACTCACCAATAACGTCATACATACTAACCTAAGTTCCTAAGTATCAGGTACTTATTAATCCTGGTCTTGGGTACCTGGATAATACTGGATATACGTGATCAGGGATAAATAATTTACGAAGGATAAGTACTTACCTACACTGATACATATAATGGGTAGGTACCTACTTTTAGACTTGAAACAGCTCTTTGGAGAATTTCCATGATTCAAATCGAAGAAATAACATGAATTAGGTACATACATATGCCTACATACCCAGCAATACAGCAAATTTCATGATTCTCATATGTAGAATTCCTAGATACTAAAAACGCAAAGCATTTGATTCACTCACGGCCTCACGGGTTTTAATGGTTTCGAAAGAAAGGTGTTTTTGTTAAATAAACTGGCCAGTAAAATCACGCAATAATATTAGGTATGTATAAAGTTATGCCCACTTTGGCAAGCGTCTTGACCTAACTTCGATTAAGGTAATCTATTTTACTGGCCAGTTTATTCAAGAAAAACTCATCTTCTCCACCAAAATAATTACGACTCGTGTGGCGTCCGCCTAAATTGATTTTACAAGAATTTCCTACGTTTGTCTTGGATTTTATTTTTTAGCCATTAATTTAATTGATGCCCATTAAAATAAAGTGCTTGTAGAGCATGCAAGTATGGTCTTTGCCACAGGCAATGCGATAGGCAAAATGTATTCTTGGGAAAATTAGAAATCCAGATTGGCAAGTTAGATTGAGGAATTGATAATGTAGATTAGAATGGAGGAAATTGACCCAGACTACGTAGATTGTAGAAGATTAATTACTAACATTAGAAGATTCACTGATTAAATTGATTCATAGTTCCTCCTTTATCGAAATTAAGTTTTTGTAGTTTTTTTATGTGAAATAAATTATATAGTTATAGCTATCTAAAAGTAACTACCCATTTCTAGTTCACTATACCTAGTTTTTCATATACATACACTTTGGTGTTTTAAATTAATGTGCCAAAAATTCCAAAATTACTAAATGCAAATGGGAAGTGAGAGAGAGAGAGAGAGAGAGAGAGAAAGAGAGAGAGAAAGAGAGAGAGAGAGAGAGAGAGAGAGAGAGAGAGAGAGAGAGAGAGATTCATGTAAATGAATAGGTCGGTACCTATCTATCTGAAATAAAATCACCTCCTAATCCAGTTACCTACTAACTAGAATCAAAATTAAGACAGTTGGGTAGGAAGTAGGTACTTCTGATAAGAAATTTAATTCATCTTTTATTACGTGCACATTGCATACCTTGAAAGATACCAGGCGTTCATACAAAAATTGCTCACAACGAATAATTTCCTTCTTTCGCTTTCTTTTTCTTCTGCTCCTATTTTTAGCCCGTTCATCCTTAATTAATAATAAAAGGTATAGTGGACGGGCTATTGTATTCGCTTCGGTTTCGTCAGTCTTTTTGTCTTTTCAGGGTTGGAATCTTCTTGTCGGCAGATCCTCAAGCAGGGCTCCAAACAAGGGTCCATCATGCATTTGGTCGAGGAGCATATGCGTCTGTCCAAACGGGAAACGACCACGATGGCCCCTGTGTATTCCAAACACAAAGTTAAAGACAAGGTGAACACGGAAAAAACACAAGCGTTGGGCAAAGTAGTGATGGTTAGTCCGGGTGGTGCTACACCGACAGGTACACCCCAGGGGAGTAAATCTGCTGAGGTGCCAGAGGTGTTTCCTGAGAAAACTGGACCAGGTAAGCTATTGCCCTCATTGGATGGATATATTAAGATTATTAAGGCAACACCAACTTATGATAAAAATAATAAATGGGTATCTAGATAACCTAGGTGGGTAATTAAGACAAAAGGATACCTACAAAGAGATCAAGGTTTATAATGAATCACACACAACATTGACCCAAAGTTGTAACTTTATCGAATAAAAATAGACAACTCCCTTACATAATGCAGGCAAATACTTGAAATATGAAGATATCCTACCAGATCTACACTAGTAGGTATAATGTGAGATCACGATACTCCAGTAGTCACTAGGTAATACCTAGTAGTAATACAAGATGTCCCTCAGACTCCAAACACATATCTATTGGTCAGGGCCGTATTTAGCGGGGAGGGCATTGGGTCCAACCCCTCCTAGGTCTTTTTTTTGCTCCAAAGTGTAGTAGGTAATATACAAAAATATTGGCCGATAATTTAGAATATCCACCCACCCCCCTTCCCCAGTAAGCCAGCAGCAAATGGTTTCTTCAAATTAAATTGATTCCAAGGTCAAGGAAGACCCAAACCCTTGACAAATGGAGTGTCTCTGAAGGCATGTGGCGTGTTCTAATCCACTCTTTGTATTATTATGCCCCTTCTACTCTTTGGATTCTAAGCCCCCCCCCTTGGATTCTTAGGCCCCCCCTTTCTAGAATCCTGCATACGGGCCTACTGTAGCCCAAGGTCAAGGAAGACCCAAACCCTTGACAAATGGAGTGTCTCTGAAGGCACGTGGCGTGTTCCAATTCACTCTTTGTATTATTGTGCCCCTTCTACTCTTTGGATGCCCCCCTTTAGATTCTTAGGCCCCCCCCTTTCTAGAATCCTGCATACAGCCCTGCTGGAGGTACCTACAGCGTGTCTAGTTTGGATTTCAGATAGGTACCTATTATCTACCTGCCTATATGCCTGGCCACATTTGGTCTGGTATCTACTTGGTGGTACTTGTGTACCTTGAGCTGGAATATAAAAGTTCAACTCAAGTTTCAAGTACATTTGAGATCCATTAAGCAGTAGGAGCACGGCTAATCCAGTGGTAATGCGCTTGCCATGCAGAGGCCGCGGGTTCGATTCCCAAAGTAAAAAACATTGAATGTAATCATTTTCGATTCCAAACAGGTACCTATATATCAACGGACACTTTCAGGTGTTGATCCAGCACCAAAACTGAGAAAAAACTGTCGGGAAGCCCAATGGCGAGACTGTGGGTTCAGGAACTCTAATACATATCTTTCTCCGGAAGTTCAACTCTCAAAAGTACTACTTGCAGCGTTCGAACACCCTAAATCATAGGAAATAATCTAATAATAGAGTTCTTCCAATCTGTCTCGGAGACTTGTGGCACTTTATCAATCTCTCTCTCCCTCGGTGAAAATCGGAAGGATTTTGTCTTTTCTTGCCCATTCCCCATGTTATGAATCTACAAGATACATAGATGTGAGTTTGTGAGTAGCGCCGCGCCGGAAACTGTGTATAAACTCGTAGTATTGGGGTGTGGTTTCAGATGACATCTCATCAAAACAAATTCTGCTGACCCCCGACCAGAGTGATCACAAAAGGACAGACCTATGGGATGTCTTCAATGATGACGACAGTGATACAGTCAAAACCGTCCCTCTCCATATGAACATTACCGATTTGTACCAGATCTGCAAGAAGTACAACCAGGCCAACCAGAGCCCGGATGTCATCAACGATCAGACGGGACGGATACTGCGTCCCGACAGTGTCACCAGTCGGGATAGAACCGCCATCAATCAAGGTAATAGAACTGCCATCAATCAAGGGAAATAAACTGTCATCAGTCAAGGTAAATATAGAACTGTCACTCCTCTCTTCGATTTCTTTCCTTCCTGTATTTTCTCTCTTGGATTTCGGAACTACCTATAAGACCTTGGCAGTTACTCTTCCCTCTATCAAACCTCTTCAAAAAAATGATTGCTGACAAACTGTTATCAATCAAGGTAAAAATATAGAACTGTCATCAATCAAGAGAATATAGAACTGTCATCAATATAGGTAAATGTAGAACAGCCATCAATCAAGGTAAATATCGGATCAGTGGTTTCTGGGAATCATTAACAGCGTAATCAGTAGGTTTTTTTTGTAATTGTTGACAGCGTAAATTAACGGGGAAAGAGTTATTGACCAGTGAAAACCAATAATCTGGACTTATTTTAATTCAAGGACTGAATCCTCAATGGAACTTCCAGGTACTCCAGGAATTCCTGAACAACTCCTCGATAACATTTCGAACCAACTTCTCAGTCCAAAAGATAGTTGGATAGTCAATAGTAGGTACATCGTATAACAATTTGTTTATAAGAATATTTAAACCATGTGGTTGACCTTGAAAACCCATCAGGTTACCAGAACCAAGTACCAGGTTATCAGCTGAGAAATGTAATTTCTCGATTCTTGGCAATCAAGAAAGAAAGAATTTTCAACTTGCAAGAGAGAAAGTATCTAGGACCCGAAGCTCAGAGCTACATTTTTTTTCCATTGAGTTCATTAACATTTGGCCTTCGTCTAAGTAGGTACTTACAAGTAGGTGCATACCTAGGTAGTTAGGTAGGTCCTCGTTTTTTTTATTTTATATTATTACTAATGTTAAAAAATTCCTTCTGCTGAATTGATCATGTAAATGAATAGGTCGGTACTTATCTATCTAAATAAAATCACCTCCTAATCCAGTTACCTACTAGCTAGAATCAATTTATTAAGAGCTAGGGCGCACATTGAGCTGCGTTACACAGTCAGGCAGCACAGCCGCGCAGTGCAGTTTAGGAAAATTGGAACTGTGTGACACAGGTATCTGTACAGTGTACAACTACTGTGATACCTACTCTCGATAATAAGGTCGAGGTCCCCAGCTTCAGAAATGGTGCCTGTACGAAAGCGCCACCGTCTGACGATGGTACCCAAAGCGCCTTTTCTGATGTTGAGGACTCTGAGCTTGTTCTTAAGGCCTGACTCACATTAGAAGCGTAGATCATACTACTTATTGGTACTGTGATACTCTCAATAACAATGTCGAGGTCCCGCATTTTGGAAATGGCACCTGTAAAGGAACACCGCCATCTGACGATGGTACCCGAAACGCCTTCTGATGGTGATGTCCCAAGATTCTGAGGACTCTGAGCTTGTTCTTAAGGCCCGACTCACATTAGAACCGTAGACGGCTAACTCTCGGAGACAGTGCCGGGCAGTCTCCGAGCATCTCGAATCAGCATTCTCAGCAGTTAACAAACATTTAATACGAACCTATAGCGCTATAGCCTATAGACCCGGCACTTCGTATATACTTAGACAGGTTCATTCGTACAATACATAGGTACCTACCTCTACCTATTGCATGGACTCCAATACTAGGTAATAGTACCTATATAAGATACCTAGGTACCTAATGAAATTCCTACAGGATAATGTCTATTTTATGTCTGTTCCTTTTGTACTTTATAATAAAGCTGTAAATCTGCATACTGCGAACCAAAACTTTCGAGTTTTTTTTTGTACCTAGGTACGGCACCTACCTAGGTACTTATTACCTATTTATCCTGTGCCTAGATATTTGCTGACGTAGGTATACCTACCTATCCGTAATTCCCAGAAATAGGTAGCTAAATAAACATTTCTGGATTTTGATTTGCCTGCAGCCTACCTACCTAAAGTAGACTTCTTGGAAGATTAGGATTATTAGGAACAAAAGTGAGAGATTTTATGAGGCCCTGCTACCCGCACACGTGCCCGTGTCGCGTCGAACAAGTATATTTGGAAACCCCTGCTTTACTAATGAGCAGTTTGTTGCCGTCGCATCAGGCTTGCTGGTTGGCCGGCAACACATCGCGTCGTGTGTCACCATCTTACCAAAGAGGTTTCGCTTCGTAAAAGCAAAACCTCTTTGTTCTTCTTTGTTTATTTTTCAAATTTGATGGCCGTTGAAGTTGAAGTTTGAACCTCCAAAAATCATATCAATCAGAGTGTTGAGAGAAACAACAGCCACAACATGCTCACCAGCGGAATGGCAGCGGTCAACCTCACGAATGATCTCAAGAACAGTCTAGACCATTGGATACGAGGAATGAGCACGGCTAATAAGACCACTTATAGTGACATTGAAGAACAGAACATTACGTTGAAGAACAAACTCCTCTCGTCCAAAGTATACTTGGCCGAGCTTATACACGAGATGGTAAATATAAATGTTTATTGTTTTCTATAAAGTAATCTCGCAAGTAATCATTTGTTCCTTTTTAAGTACAGTAGAACCTCGATTATTTCAACTAATTGGGACCGGGGGTGGTTGAAATAGGTATACCTACCTATCCGTAATTCCCAGAAATAGGTAGCTAAATAAACATTTCTGGATTTTGATTTGCCTGCAGCCTACCTACCTAAAGTAGACTTCTTGGAAGATTAGGATTATTAGGAACAAAAGTGAGAGATTTTATGAGGCCCTGCTACCCGCACACGTGCCCGTGTCGCGTCGGACAAGTATATTTGGAAACCCCTGCTTTACTAATGAGCAGTTTGTTGCCGTCGCATCAGGCTTGCTGGTTGGCCGGCAACACATCGCGTCGTGTGTCACCATCTTACCAAAGAGGTTTCGCTTCGTAAAAGCAAAACCTCTTTGTTCTTCTTTGTTTATTTTTCAAATTTGATGGCCGTTGAAGTTGAAGTTTGAACCTCCAAAAATCAAAAATCCAAAATTGAGTTTTTTTGTTTTGCCTTTGATTTTTTGCCGAAGTTCCAAGTTTCCTATTAATTTACTTTCTATTAATGTGTGAAATCTGTGAACATTATTGTGTATTGTAGTGTTTCGTGTGTATTAGAATTTGCCATTGCGATCACCGAAGATGTCACAGTTTGCTTTCTTCAATGATCTGAATAGTGCTCTGAACATGGATGAACCTCTGACGAAAGGTCCTCTTCCCCGCTGGCAACGTAAAAATAAAGAAAACTCCTCCGTAGAAATGAACATGTCCAACTTTAATTCAAGTAATTCCATGAGCTCCAGTGATCTGAACAAATCCCGAGGAAACGAAGAAAGAAAAAGATCTCAATCAGTAGGCCGCAAAACTCCCAAGACTCCAAAGAAGTCACCAGGAAGACACAAGTCGAACCCAAACACTCCAAGTGCCAAGAGTAAAACCCCTAGTGGAGGAGATAGATACATTCCCAACAGATCTGCCATAGATACTGAACTCAGCCATTACCTCCTCACCAGAGATGAAAATATGGAAGATCTCAGTCCATCAGAACGTGAAAAGCGCAAAGCTATGTCAGAACTTGTTCACGGAAAGGATATTCAAAAGTCTCGAGTACTTGCTTTTCAAAATAAAGCCCCTCCCCCACCTGATGGCTATCAAAATTCTCTCAAAGTTGCACTGAACTCAGCCATTACCTCCTCACCAGAGATGAAAATATGGAAGATCTCAGTCCATCAGAACGTGAAAAGCGTAAAGCTATGTCAGAACTTGTTCATGGAAAGGATATTCAAAAGTCTCGAGTACTTGCTTTTCAAAATAAAGCCCCTCCCCCACCTGATGGCTATCAAAATTCTCTCAAAGTTGTTTACAGTACTTCCAAAACACCAATGGGATCCAAACCCACTTCCCGTTACATTCCATTGACAGCTGACAGAATTCTGGATGCACCAGAGATTCAAAATGACTATTATTTAAATTTGATTGACTGGAGTCACTTCAATGTTCTAGCAGTTGCTCTTGGTGGTAGCATTTACTTGTGGAATGGGGAATCAGGTATGTACATTAAATAAAAGATAAACCTTTGATAAGACTCAAACAGTAAATATATTATACGCCAGAGTCCCTTGGTTCAAGAACTCACATCCAAGTGCATTCAAGACAATAGTATTATAATTTTGTTTAATGGCTCCTGTATATTCCAAACACAAAGTCAAAGACAAGGTGAACACGGAAAAAACACAAGCGTTGGGCAAAGTAGTGATGGTTAGTCCGGGTGGTGCTGCACCGACAGGTACACCCCAGGGGAGTAAATCTGCTGAGGCGCCAGAAGTGTTTCCTGAGAAAACTGGACCAGGTAAGCTATTGCCATCATTGGATGGATATTAAGATTATTAAGGCAACACCAACTTATAAAAATAATAAATGGGTATCTAGATAACCTAGGTGGGTAATTAAGACAAAAGGATACCTACAAAGAGATCAAGGTTTATAATGAATTCATGAGTGGATTATTCTGTAAAAATCTTGATGTTTTCTAATACAATTTGGTCATACTCAGCCCGAACAGCTGTCCGGATTGATTCTTCCGATGGTAAAGGGCTCTAAGAATGACGAGTATATAGGTACCGTGCCACTACTGAGACCACAACTCTTTTCACCAGGGGTTTCATAAAAAGCTGTATCTAATAGGTAATGTTATAATGCCTTCCTGACAATGTCCTGCCTTTGATAAGACTCTAAACAGTAAATATATTATACGCCAGAGTCCCTTGGTTCAAGAACTCACATCCAAGTGCATTCAAGACAATAGTATTATAATTTTGTTTGTTTGATAAGACTCAAACAGTAAATATATTATATGCCAGAGTCCCTTGGTTCAAGAACTCACATCCAAGTGCATTCAAGACAATAGTATTATAATTTTGTTTTTGTTTTCAGGAGCCATTGATCACCTTATGGACTTGGAGGGAAATGAGAATGTCTGTTCTGTAGCCTGGATTCAGGAAGGTTACATGTTGGGTGTTGGTACTTCCTTAGGTACAGTACAACTGTGGGATGTCTCTGCCAAGAAGAAATGCCGCACAATGGATGGGCATGATGTGAGAGTTGGTGCTCTGGCTTGGAATACATACATCTTGTCAAGTGGCTCTCGGTGTGGTAACATTGTACATCACGATGTGAGGTCACGTGATCACAAAGTTGCTCTGTTACAAAACCACACACAGGAAGTATGTGGGTTGAAATGGTCACCTGATGGACGTTACCTGGCTAGTGGAGGCAATGATAACTTGCTCAATATCTGGTCTGGAGTACCAGGACAGCATACATTCTCCACACAACCGATACATAGTCTGAGCAGACATCAAGCTGCTGTGAAAGCTATTGCATGGTGTCCCTGGTCCCCTAATGTTCTAGCCAGTGGTGGAGGTACTGCAGATCGGCACATATACTTCTGGAATGTAAGCTCCGGTGCTTGCCTGGATAGCATAGACACCAAGTCTCAGGTGTGTGCTCTGTTATGGAACTCTGATTACAAGGAACTAGTGTCTGCACATGGGTTTGCTCAGAATCAACTCATTATCTGGAAGTATCCTAGTCTAGTAAAGGTAGCAGAGTTACACGGTCACTCTGCTAGAGTTCTTAACTTGGCCATGTCTCCTGATGAAACAACTGTGCTCTCTGCTGGTGCAGATGAAACTCTCAGACTCTGGAAGATATTTGAAAAGGTCAAGTCCAAGAAGAAGGAGATCAAAAATAATGCCTCCAAATTCAATTCAATGTTCAATAGCATTCGTTAATTTCGAATAGCAGTGTACCTTACCTACAAGATCATGGAACCCGATACAAACTTGGTTTTCTTGTCTAAGACTGATACATTCAACTCATGAAACTTTTGGGTCCAAACCCACATTCATAAATTAAGTAATATTAGTTAAAAAAGATGAAAAAATAATAATAATAAAAATAACTGTTGAAGTACTAATAATAATTATCATACTCTAATATTGTGCTCTTCAAATCACTAAAGAGCACTGACCTCAAGAAATGACAGTTATTACTTGCCCCAGTTTTACATATCCAAATGTAGAAAAAGCACACACTAAATCATCATTTAGTTAGCGCCACTATGCAAGCGCACTAGCGGAGGAGTAATCGGGTCAAATTTTTGATGGTCCGTTTTTAGTGTCAAAACACGTTTTGAGGTCCCTAGAGCCTAAATCCAAAGTTTCAGCCATTGGTCTGTGTGTGTGTCTGTCTGTAAACAAAAAAATATCTCGAGAACGGTAAGAGCTAAAGACTTGAAATTTGGTACACCTTTTTGAATTCAAAATAAACATAAAACTCATTTTGAATATTATTTTAATTGTCTATCTACATTTTTTCAACAACAAAAGAGAACAAAAGTAAGTATTTGGTATTTGTACAAATACCAAATACTTACTTTTGTTCTCTTTTGTTGTTGAAAAAATGTAGATAGACAATTAAAATAATATTCAAAATGAGTTTTATGTTTATTTTGAATTCAAAAAGGTGTACCAAATTTCAAGTCTTTAGCTCTTACCGTTCTCGAGATATTTTTTTGTTTACAGACAGACACACACACAGACCAATGGCTGAAACTTTGGATTTAGGCTCTAGGGACCTCAAAACGTGTTTTGACACTAAAAACGGACCATCAAAAATTTGACCCGATTACTTACTTTCCTTCCTATAGGATTTCCTTCCTTCAGGATTTTGAAAAAATGTCCGGGGAACTTTTTGTAGCCCTTGGCTTGTACTATTCGCCATTTTCGGCTTGACATAGCTTTGTGATACACCCTGTATACAAACGCAGAGGTAGGCCTGGCTTGAAAAACAGAAGGGGTAAATTATTTTTTCAACTGAGCCTACCTAGCCTACCCTGTGTATAACCACGAATCAAATCATTTTAGAAATGCTCCTGTTTCCCTAGGTCTGCATACAAGTCTAAGACAATCTACCAAGACATACCCTCTAGTGATTATAAGGCTTGTGAAGATCTGGTGGTACATAGTTCTCATCAACAACACTCTTTTTACTTTTATTCACATTTGTTCTTCCCAGATTTCGTTTGCCATCAAATTCATTTCTCTTCTTAACCACTACTTCTTCCTTGGGTGGATATTTCTCTTCCAGCAGTAGATCAATCTGATTTTCGTTGTCAAAGAAGAAAATTCGCTCCTCTTCTTTAGCAAGCTCTGCCTTTTTCTCTTCAATTGTTTGGAATATTTCCTCTTCTTTCAGTTTTTCCAAGTGTTGTAGCAGAATTTTTTCTCGTCCAATGTCCCATTCTTTGTATTTCTGTAACATCAGAAAAGGCACAAGAATGTTGAATCATTTGTACAATAAAATTAAATGATGGGTTACTACTACAAAAAATAGATAGCTATAATTGCTGTGTAGAAGTTTTAAGGCAAGTACAAACTGACCAATAATTTCCAATATAAAGAATAAAAACTTACTTACCTGTTTTTGTTTTTCGATCTCTTGGGCTTCAAATTGGAGAACTACTTCCTTGACTTTGTTTTCAGTGATCTCCAATAAGTTCACATTCACTCCTGAACCCTTCACCTTCTCTGCAAGATCTAATACAACTTGAAATTCTTCACCAATAATTGCCTGGTTATCACCTGGTGCTGCATCAACTTTTTCTCCTTCAGGTGTACTCTCATTGCTACTGCTGGGTGGCACACCCACATCAGCTGATGTCAAATATTTTTTGAACAATTCCAAACCCTCTAGAGCCACTTTGACTTTACCACTTTCAACATTTTTCAATTGCCTTGAAATAAATAAAACTATTTATAATGATAAATGTGCCCAACCTCAGTAATGTTGTCAGTAGTATACCTACCTAGTTAGAGTACAGTGAACTTCAGTTTTGCAGGTTAGTGGTTCATAAAATTTAGCATAAAGGTAAATAAGTACTAACAGTAGATTTTTTTAGACTGTTGAAGTAGCACAGTTAAGTACTCTGTTTCATTTATGTTTTAATTGATTTTTACATAATAAATATCTCTCTACATTTCCAGATATTTCAGAGGTGGCCTGGAATTGCTGAGACAAGCTGATAGCTATTATGAATCAGGGGAATACGACAAATGCTAGCTGGTGCTGCATCAACTTTTTCTCCTTCAGGTGTACTCTCATTGCTACTGCTGGGTGGCGCACCCACATCAGCTGATGTCAAATATTTTTTGAACAATTCCAAACCCTCTAGAGCCACTTTGACTTTACCACTTTCAACATTTTTCAAAAATTGCTCAGCTTCTTTGGCATCCTTTGTTAGTCCAAGACCTATCAAGTAATAACTTTGATGGAGAACATCTTCTGGACTTAATCTTCCAATGGTTATCAACGTTTTACCAATCAATTCATTTGCAGTTTTCAGATCAAAGTGTCCATCAAAGTAAGGATTCCTCAAGTACTGCACTCTGACTTTCACTTCATCTTCATCGTCATCATTAGCTTCTGTTGTTGATTTTTCTTCAGTCCTGGTATTCCATGGTGTGGGAGCTTGTAAATATTTCAGGCAGGAGTAAAGAGAAAAGTATTTGGTGATCTCATTGGAGAAATCTTCCTGAAGCATTTGTAGGCTTGCTATTTTGGATGCATCCCGGTAATTGTTTGTTTTGATGAAATGATTAATCAGCAAATTATTGCAATATTCATCTGGAAAATCAAGACAACAAGGTTAGAAAAGCTAACATGACTGAATTATGAACAAGACACGTCAAAACAAAGTTAATGTCCCTAATTATAAAAACCCTAGCAAACTTGGACTTCTTGTGACATTTATGTACATGAACTTCTGTGTGGCTTGATTTTATGTTATCCACTGCTCTCCCATTTTCATTGGTAATTTTAAATTTTTTCACATGTTAGGTATTCTGTTAATTTGAGAATACTACTTAGGTGCATGGCTGCACAGGTTGAAATAATGATTATCTCACCTGGGAAAACACCATAGTTAAGTCGATCATCCAGTATCTCTAGCAACTCTTGGGTTTTGTTCAATTTCAAAGAGCTTCTACGAATCTACGAAGTACCTCTGTGAGCCAGCCTTGTTAGCTGGGACTGCTTGGAGGGTAGCGCGTTTGCTTTGTAAGCATCAGGTCGCGGGTTCGATTTCCGCCCGGGCCGGACAAAATTAGAAGCTGTAAAACTAAAAACGCCACCAAACTAGCCTAGTTATGTAGCTTGGTAGGTAACACTTCTAGGTTCGATTCCCGGCCAGGCAGATTTTTTTTTTTCCTGAACGGATAATGTTCGTTCTCGAAACGACTGGTTTTCTCTTGTCCTGCTCTTCTTCTTTCTTAGGAGTTGTAGTTCCCTGAAAATAATAATAATACCATGAACTTCTCAATTTTATGTGTAGGTCCCCGGGAGAGCAACACTTTTTTTCAAAGGAAGATATGAAAATATCGTCTCGGTACTGCATTGCATTAGTTCGAGACAGTCTTCCTCTTTTCTTGTATTTTCTCTCTTTTCTCATCTCTATTCTTAGCTCCTCCCTTTCTTAGTTTCACGTCTGCCAGAGCCAATCAGGGATCAGGGTGCCTTTGGAAATCTCAAAGATACCTTCTTCTTTCTTAGGAGTTGTAGTTCCCTGAAAATAACAATAATAACATGAACTTCTCAATTATATGTGTAGGTCCCCGGGAGAGCAACACTTTTTTCAAAGGAAGATATGAAAATATCGTCTCGGTACTGCATTGCATTAGTTCGAGACAGTCTTCCTCTTTTCTCATACTTTCTCTCTATTCTTAGCTCCTCCCTTTCTTAGTTTCACGTCTGCCAGAGCCAATCAGGGATCAGGGTGCCTTTGGAAATCTCAAAGATACCTCAGGGACAGCAACACCTAATGCTTAGTGCTTCCTCCGTCCAGGTACACACCACGCTCAACAGTGCTTAACTTGAGTGTTTTCATTTCAGGGCCAAACCAGACAGCCCTGCTTCGAGCATCACTTCCGTGCCCTCCTTCGATCGAACCAAAAAACCGACCGCGCCCGCAACTCAAAGCAAGGACTACGGACTGACAGACCACCTCAGACCCGTGGTGATACCGGCCGCGCTGTTGTCAAGTTTCCTCGTTCTGGCGCAGAGAAATACGGACATGAATGTGGAGACGTGTGGCATCCTTGCAGGACGATTGATAAGGAGTTTACCAGGATCGTGGGAGACCCCGGATTCGATTCCAGGCGGTGTTGAAAATTTGAAATGATTTTGTGACTATTTGAATAACTAAATAGAATTGATTTTGAATTAATTCTTTTTGACAAAGGAGTTGCAGTTAGGAACAAATGATTGGGCAAGTCTTACAATTCGTCCCCCCCCAAAAAAAACTCACAATTTATCATCTCTTTTTAGACGAATTGTGATTTTTTTTTTATAATCAAACTAATTTTCAGACTTTTTTTTACACCTCTCGACTATAAGTCTATCTATTATTACGATATTGTTCTTCTGTGTGACATTTCATAACCTTACTTCCTCTTCTTTTCCTCCCCATATCTAGGTGCAAAGTGAACTTAACATTACTCACCTCCTAATACCCAAACAGGTATCCTCCCTGTTTAAAGTCCCCTAGCCAGACAGTCCCTCAGCCAGACATTTTAAACTATGGGTCTGATTGGGTCTGTTATTATGACATTGTTCTTCTGTATGGCATATTTCATAACAATGCTTCCTCTTCTCACCCCCACGTCTAGGTGCAAAGTGAACTTAACATTACTCACCTCCTAATACCCAAACAGGTATCCTCCCTGTTTAAAGTCCCCTAGCCAGACAGTCCCTCAGCCAGACATTTTAAACTATGGGTCTGATTGGGTCTGTTATTATGACATTGTTCTTCTGTATGGCATATTTCATAACAATGCTTCCTCTTCTCACCCCCACGTCTAGGTGCAAAGTGAACTTAACATTACTCACCTCCTAATACCCAAACAGGTATCCTCCCTGTTTAAAGTCCCCTAGCCAGACAGTCCCTCAGCCAGACATTTTAAACTATGGGTCTGATTGGGTCTGTTATTATGACATTGTTCTTCTGTATGGCATATTTCATAACAATGCTTCCTCTTCTCACCCCCACGTCTAGGTGCAAAGTGAACTTAACATTACTCACCTCCTAATACCCAAACAGGTATCCTCCCTGTTTAAAGTCCCCTAGCCAGACAGTCCCTCAGCCAGACATTTTAAACTATGGGTCTGATTGGGTCTGTTATTATGACATTGTTCTTCTGTATGGCATATTTCATAACAATGCTTCCTCTTCTCACCCCCACGTCTAGGTGCAAAGTGAACTTAACATTACTCACCTCCTAATACCCAAACAGGTATCCTCCCTGTTTAAAGTCCCCTAGCCAGACAGTCCCTCAGCCAGACATTTTAAACTATGGGTCTGATTGGGTCTGTTATTATGACATTGTTCTTCTGTATGGCAAAATCTATTTGATGTATTTCTTCCTAAAGTTAGACCATGTGTGTAGCATGTTGAAATAAAACAACTAGGTATTGAAAAAAAAAAAATCTATTTGATGTATTTCTTCCTAAAGTTAGACCATGTGTGTAGCATGTTGAAATAAAACAACTAGGTATTGAAAAAAAAAAATCTATTTGATGATGTATTTCTTCCTAAAGTTAGTCAATTTTATTGTTAGAATCACAATGAAGAGGAGGGTTTTATGTGAGTAAGCCATAAGGAAGAACTGCTCTTTTCAGAGGACTACTGAGTCGGATACTGGAACTAGTAACTCACTCTTAAACTCCCTACAGTCATACGGAGTTGGAATGTAACTCATTACCTAACTGAGTAGTTCACTGAAAAGAGTAGTTCTTTTGTACAACTCACACACTCTTTATACATCTCTAGAAGAAAGGGACTTTTCGGTTCTATTCCTTGTTTAGACTGTGGGAGTAAAGGGACTTTTCAGTGTCATTCTGACAGGATAAACAAGGTATATTGCATTCGGACTGGACAAATAAGGTGTATTCTATTCTATTCTACATTCTGATTATATTCTTTCCTATTGCAGACTCACCCTAGTCAGACAGCTACTACTGAGTCGGATACTGGAACTAGTAACTCACTCTTAAACTCCCTACAGTCATACGGAATTGGAATGTAACTCATTACCTAACTGAGTAGTTCACTGAAAAGAGTAGTTCTTTTGTACAACTCACACACTCTTTATACATCTCTAGAAGAAAGGGACTTTTCGGTTCTATTCCTTGTTTAGACTGCTTTTCAGAGGACTACTGAGTCGGATACTGGAACTAGTAACTCACTCTTAAACTCCCTACAGTCATACGGAGTTGGAATGTAACTCATTACCTAACTGAGTAGTTCACTGAAAAGAGTAGTTCTTTTGTACAACTCACACACTCTTTATACATCTCTAGAAGAAAGGGACTTTTCGGTTCTATTCCTTGTTTAGACTGCGGGAGTAAAGGGACTTTTGAGAGTCATTCTGACAGGATAAACAAGGTATATTCCATTCGGACTTTCGGACTGGACAAATAAGGTGTATTCTATTCTATTCTACATTCTGATTATATTCTTTCCTATTGCAGACTCACCCTAGTCAGACAGCGCTAATATCTCAGTTGCTCCATGTCAAATTGCATCGGAGATCTGTCTATTAGAAAACAAAATTTCCTACTATTTTCACTATTATTTGACATATTTTCTCAGTAACGGTCAAATTTCAGCAAGATCCAACGAGAAAAAAAGTTCAGCTCTTATGGGTTAAGATACTATTACTAATTCACGACTAGAAGTACTCAGTAACGGTCAAATTTCAGCAAGATCCAACGAGAAAAAAAGTTCAGCTCTTATGGGTTAAGATACTATTACTAATTCACGACTAGTGTGAAAAGCATATAACCAGACCTATTAGTGACCAATTGACCATACATTGCAGATTAAATTTCCTCTAATGGACACAGTGTCATAAACTCATAAAAGTAAGGGGGAATTGTCCTTCCATATTGTGAAGCTAATAAGGAAAATGCCAAGCCCCTCATTGTTAAATGCCGGATTGACGTCAATGCCTTGTTTGTCCATGAGGATGTGTTTTCTAAACGTGTTTTTTAACTCTATAAAAAAAAAAATAGTTTTATCCACCCATAATTTGTTGATCTGAAATGTATGAAAACCAACTTCTATGTTGATCATTTTAAATAGGGACTTTTCAGTGTCATTCTGACAGGATAAACAAGGTATATTCCATTCGGACTGGACAAATGAGGTGTATTCTATTCTATTCTACATTCTGATTATATTCTTTCCTATTGCAGACTCACCCTAGTCAGACAGCCTTTCTATCCAGTGTAGATCTACATACGCATTGCTCGTATCAACTCATGATGCCTGAGGCAATAGCTATCGTGTGTGCTCCTAAACATAACGAGTAAGTAAACTAATGTACAAATAAACATAAAACAACAAATGTGAAAAAATCAACCAAAATCCATTTTTATTTGGATTTTTGGCTTTATGGTTTTCTGGACAAAATTTGCACCACAACTTTCGTGTTCCTGATAAAAAGACCTTTAATTTGATATATAGGTCGACCAGGTTTGGATAAGTCCTTCTATGAGGACAGACACAGCCAACTGTAGACAAACCACAGGATTTCATCCTCACCCCAACGATGTACCTTTGTTTATGGTGAGTTTACTCAGATGTACCTACCTACGGGTATGTACATAGTTTAGAAAAAACGTCCTCAGTAGTGTAGTCGTTAGCACGGTAGACTTCGGATCTGGAGGTTGGTGGGTCCAAGTCAAGAAATCAAGTCATAGGTATTTTTTTTTTTTAAGATGAGTGTTCCACCGCCGTTTTTATTTCGTAGCAATGGAACAACTGCTACATTAGACGCTTGTGGCCTGTGCCAAGTCAAGAAATCAAGTCATAACGAGGTATAGTGGGAAACGAAGTTTGTACCAAACATTTAAAACTAATCAGTTTCTCTTTTTTTACTACTGAATGTGTTATTCATTATTATTACTCTGATAGTGGATTCATAAAAGAAAGCATTCTGAAAGGTGAATTATTTCATGATTCATCTCGAAATTCGAACCCAAAATTGAAATTTCACATTTCGGCCCTGATGATAGAAAATAACTTCAAATCCAGAATATCTGAAATTAAAAATTGTGTCATAGTTAAAACTTTTTGTTTAGTTTATTTAGCTAAATCCCCTTAGAGGTGGTTTTTTTTTTTTTTTTTTTTTAAAAAAAACCTAAATTTCCTTTTTTTTTGTCATCAGTTTAAAAAAATAATGTGAAATCTATGTCAATTATGTAAAAAAGAAGCAAGGTTTTTCTCGTAGATTCTCGAAAGGAGTAGTAACCTAAGGGTCAGAAGTTGCCTAGTTCTGTTTTGTTTACTAGAATACCAGTCATGAATTTATGAGAGAGATGTCAAAGTAATCAAATTCCTCGCTGTGGAGGCAAACAATCGTATATTTTGCCCGTCTTGTGGCCCGGTCCGAAATCTCAGTTTGAACTTGGCTTAGGTTAAATTCTTTGATTGAGCAATCTGATTGTCGAAATAGTTTGAAATGTTTGACCTAAGTTTGTTGTGGTTCAAAGTTCATTTTTATAGTTTAAACTCCGATTATTTCCCTTGGCTTTACCCCACAATTATGCCTACACTAAAGTCAACTAAAAGAGAAGGAATATTTTTCTAATAGAAATACCTAAGGTCAAAGAAAAAAAAAACAAACAAACAAACGAACACGCTGTTTACAAAAGATAAGAAGGAAACAACAACGGATGACTACACTCATCCCCACCTTATCAAATATTTATACATGACTCATTCTATCTCCGCCAAGAAACTCCAAGCTAAATAGCTTTACTCATTGATTCATTCTCTAGTGTTGTAACGTGTGCCATTTGTGTGTGATTTCTCCAAAAGTTCATTTAAAACTATTTTGTATTTTTAAATTTTTTACTCGCCTACCTGAAAGTTGAAGAGAATTGACTCGATAATAATTTTACAATTTTATTACCTAATTAAAAGAACGTTTCAGTTTCAATTAATTATAATTCGGTGACGAATTAATTTAATTTTCAATTGAACAATTTTTTACTCGCCTAACTGAAAGTTGAAGAAAATTGACTCGATAATTATTTTACAATTTTATTACCTAATTAAAAGAACGTTTCAGTTTCAATTAATTATAATTCGGTGACGAATTAATTTAATTTTCAATTGAACATTTCGTAATTTAGACAGTTTCATTAATTGAACTAGTGTCAGTTTATTTAACATTTCCATTGTTGAAGAAAAATCTTTGTGACAATTTTTATTGTGTTAAACTCTCCTTTGCCGAGAAAGCAAGTTTAGGAAAGGAATCGAAATCGAAGTGCCATATTACTTTCTATTTTTCATTTTGTCTATCTCTTCTATCTTCTGTCAATGATAAGAATGGTAAGCCAGTGGCCTTATGTGGCGATAAATATGACAAAGGGTTTTGCCTAGTACTGTCTAGGTATGTGGTTTGGAATTCAAGGTTTAGATGTAGGTAAGGATTTGTATCCTATGTTGGCAACATGACAACTTTACTCACCATATAATAAGTATGCCAGTCTACACTACATATTATACATATGTAGCTAGGTAGTAGGTATCTTATTAGGTACCTATACTCAGTGACATAATTATGTACATAGGTATGTAGGTAATTATTTCACAGTAAATTTTGCAAAGTATTTGCTATAGCGATGTAATTAGTAATTCGAGATTTACTACATACCTAATTAGCCAGAAAATTTCTCTCGTGGCCGGGATTTGAACCCAGATTATCCGTGTTGAAAGTCAGTTTTAACCACTCAACCACAGAGGTGGATTAAAGTAATTATAAAATGACTCGTAACATTCTATTGAAGCACATCTAAATACATACCACTCGATAATCTACATAATAATAATTATGTAGGTAGGTATCTAAGAAAATAGAACGTAAAAGAAAATTTGGCAAATTTTCAAGATGAAAGCTAATGATGACCTTGCAGAAAAAAATCTCTCGCAAAATTTATACAGACTTTCAGACACTACCTACGATTACATTTTGGCGCCAACGCTCCCACGGCCACGTTTCGAAGAGAAACTTTTAATGACTAACTATCTCTTGAAAATCAATAACTTTTCTAGTCTCTTGTTTATTTTCTCTTTCAATAACTTCATTTGGATATTTTTCTAATTTTTACTATTGACAACACAGTATTGGGAGTACCGCCAATTGTTAGGAAACACATCAGGTTCCTAGTGTAAACAAACAGAAGATCATTTTCCGTTTTGCTGTCGAAGTGTTTTGTTCATAAGTAAAAAAAGACAATAATCGAATTTTCGAAAACTCGGAGAAAACTATAGCAGTTACATTTTCCTCTGTCAAACGTCTAAAAAGAAAGAAAAAAAAAAAAGGTACCTACCTACCTATTATTTATTGTGAGAGAACTAGATAGAAAAAAAAAGGAAAAAAAATCTAGGTACCTACCTAGGTACCTATTTCAAAGAATATCGAACTTGGGTTTCATTCATGTAACTAGTAGGTAGGTGCTAATAGAATAGACTCTGAATACTCTGATAATAAAGGCAGACAATCCCAAACTTCTAATGTCAGACCCCAATCTCAGTCAGACATGAATTTTATTGGTTGTTGAATATAACGTGTCAACCTCGATAAGGTGGATAATGTGATAAGGATATAGAGGACCCATTGTTTCTTCATTGATCCCTGTCGAGGCAAAAGGATTTAACACTTTTAACCCATCCACATTCAGACTAACGAAACTTTTTCGACCTTACCCTTTTTTCCGTTGTAGAACTGAAGTGCTTTGTGCCTTTTGACAAATAAGTGTTAAAAGAGAAGTGTCAAGTGAAGTGTTTTGTGCTGTGTATTTATCTTATTCAGTTTTTGGATTACCTTTGCTTTCCCGGTTGTGAAGGACTTATCCTCAAACTTTTGGACTGGTAGGCGATTCGGATTCGCAAGGACTAATATACTGAGAGGTAAGATTTTCACATTATTCTAGTAGGTATACCCTGAAAAAAGATCACTACGAAGTCCCCTTAGGTCAGATCAATACCAAGCTCCAATGACGAGGAAATGCTGCGAGTATAGGTATTAGGGGTTTAACATGAGTACCTAGTATACCTGCCTAGCAGTTTTTTATGTACATATTAAATAAATAAAATGTTTTTAGAGGGTTTGATAGAGGGAACTGTAACTGCTAGGGTCTTATCGTTCCGAAAGCGAAGAGAGAATAATGAACCCGGGAAGGAATCGAACCTGAGACCTAGCGCTTACGAGGCAGACGGGCTACCCTACAACCTAACTAAGCTGGTAAATAAATAAAATAAATTGAATTGAAAACAATACTTATGTAGGTACCTGCCTCGTTGGCGTAGTGGTCAAAACGCTCGCCTGGTAATCAGTAGGGCGTGGGTTCGATCCCAGCCGGGGTATGGAATTTTATCCTCATTTATTTTGAGAATTTGACCACATAACAATGGAGCTCTAAGTGTTAGGTGGTAGAGAACGCCTAAGGCGTTAATATTATGGGGAAAAAAACCATGAACGGAGATTTTTTCGCACTAAATTGGTGTTAAGAATGGGGTGCTAAATATTTTGGTCAATTTTATCTGATGATTTCTTGGACACCTTGAAATACTGTTCTGTAAATGTACTAAATGTGTGTCCCACATGGTCGACCATCGGTTGATGAGAATTTATTGTAGATCGACGGCCAGTCGACTTTGTGTGGACACACCTTTAAGTAGGTATATCTAGATATTTTTTAATTCTTTCATTTTAGTAGTAACCTAGCTTAGTTTAAATGTGGGCCCTTGTTTTTAGTCTAGTCTACTGCAATAATGACAACGATTGTGGTTGGAGGTTTTTGAAAGGTCTCAATTAGTATGACTAGTGAAGTACATTCAGATTTCAGATATCATCCCTCTGGAGGCAAAAGGTTTTAACACTTTTAACCCATCCAGATTCAGATTTCAGATATCATCCCTGTGGAGGCAAAAGGTTTTAACACTTTTGTACATAGGTATGTTGATAATTACATATTTCGCAGTAAATTTTGCAAAGTACCTATTTGCTATAACGATGTAATTAGTAATTCGAGATTTACTACATACCAAATTAGCCAGAAAATTTCTCTCTTGGCCGGGATTTGAACCCAGATTATCCGTGTTGAAAGTCAGTTTTAACCACTCAACCACAGTGGTGGATTAAAGTAATTATAAAATGACTCGTAATATTCTATTGAAGTTGAAGCACATCTAAATACCTACCACTCGATAATCTACATAGGTATCTAAGAAAATAGAACGTAAAAGAAAATTTGGCAAATTTTCAAAACGAAAGCTAGTGATGACCTTGCAGAAAAAAATATCTCGCAAAATTTATACAGACGTTCAGACACTACCTACGATTACATTTTGGCGCCAACGCTCCCACGGCCACGTTTCGAAGAGAAACTTTTAATGACAAACTATCCGTGGCACAAGCTCCGGCTTTTACGGATGGGTATACCATTTGTTGCCTATTTATTTAACTGAGAGAATTGTACTGAAAAACTAATAAATGGAAACTTATAAAATAAAAATATCTCTTGAAAATCAATAACTTTTCTAGTCTCTTGTTTATTTTCCCTTTCAATAACTTCATTTGGGTATTTTTCTAATTTTTACTATTGAAAACACAGTGTTGGGAGTACCGCCAATTGTTAGGAAACACATCAGGTTCCTATAGTGTAAACAAACAGAAGATCATTTTCCGTTTTGCTGTCGAAGTGTTTTGTTCATAAGTAAAAAAAGACAATAATCGAATTTTCGAAAACTCGGACTAATACCCTATGGATTAATTTCTTAATTCTCTTCTGATTTGCAGGTGATCGACGCCCAAAAGAAAGACAAGTACGGCTCCAAAATCAAACTGGAAAGCGAATCCGATCTCGACAGGCTCAGCGAAAACCTCAACATGACCCTTCCCCAGAAACAGAAACTTTCCTCTATCTCTCTTGAAAATCAATAACTTTTCTAGTCTCTTGTTTATTTTCCCTTTCAATAACTTCATTTGGGTATTTTTCTAATTTTTACTATTGAAAACACAGTGTTGGGAGTACCGCCAATTGTTAGGAAACACATCAGGTTCCTATAGTGTAAACAAACAGAAGATCATTTTCCGTTTTGCTGTCGAAGTGTTTTGTTCATAAGTAAAAAAAGAAAATAATCGAATTTTCGAAAACTCGGACTAATACCTATATGGATTAATTTCTTAATTTTCTGATTTGCAGGTGATCGACGCCCAAAAGAAAGACAAGTACGGCTCCAGAATCAAACTGGAAAGCGAATCCGATCTCGACAGGCTCAGCGAAAACCTCAACATGACCCTTCCCCAGAAACAGAAACTTTCCTCTATCAACAAACTCATCAAAGCATCCAAACTGGACCTGAGCAAATTCAACGACAAAGAGTTTAACCACAACCGAACGAACGTTGAGTTCCATAAGAAAGGAAACCGAACAGTCGTGTTTGATAAAGACATGAACTCAACGATTGATGAAGTCAACAGCGATGATCTGGGCGCTCACCAAAACTGGTACTGGTGGGGTTAGAACCGCTTTGCCCTGAGCACCCCTACCCGCTTACCTGGTGGGGGGAGCGCCAAAATTTTTAAACGGCGCGAAAAAACTCATCAGAACCGTCCTATAATTTAAGATGTTGGGCGCGCCGCATATTGGGAGCATAGTCTTGCAACTTTTAGTAGAGCGTAGCCGCCTAAAAAACCAAACCTTTGAAAATAATAGAGACATTCTACCTATGTAGGTATATCATTTTCATAGGTTTGGTTTTTCAGGCGACTATATACAAGCTAAAAAGTCGTGCGAATACGCTTCCAATATGCGACGGGCCTTATCGATGAAGTCAACAGTGACGATTTGGGCGCCCACCAAAACTGGTACTGGTGGGGTTAGAACCGCTTTGCCCTTAGCACCCCTACCCGCGTGGGGTGAATCCCCTACCTGTGTTGGGGATTCACCCCACTCGCTAACCTGTGTTGGGAGAGCGAAACCGCTTTGCCCTGAGCACCCCTACCCGCTTACCTGGTGGGGAGAGCGCCAAAATGTTGACGCTATTTTTAAACGGCGCGAAAAAACTCATCAGAACCGTCCTGTAATTTAAGATGTTGGGCGCGCCGCATATTGGGAGCATAGTCGGGCGACTTTTATGCCTGCCACTCACGTTCAAGCATGCTTGACAGGCGGCCTGACAGGAAAAGCTTGAATGTGTGAAGCGAGAAAAAAATATCTCAGGCAAGCGCGTAGTAGCCTGAAAAAACCAAACCTTTGAAAATGATAGAGACCCTCTAAGTATCGATCATTTTAATAGGTTTGGTTTTTCAGGCAACTACGCGCTATTTCGCGCGTCTACGCTTCCAATATGCGACGGGCCTTATTTGTATAGTTGAAATTGTCTCCAGAAATCGCCTCCATTGGTGATGGTTGTTTATGTTCTTGTAGTTGAAATTGTCTCCAGAAATCGCCTCCGTTGGTGATGGTTGTTTATGTTCTTGTCGGCTCCCTGATTGGTGGATGTGTGGGCATTGAACCATGTAAGCACGACCCCCGATTGGTGGATTTGTCGATTGAACCATGTACCTAAACAGTTTTCGACATCGGAGGCGATTTTCTTTTTATTTATTTCGAATTCAAACATGTATTGTATTTGAATTTGTCGATTTTGGTCATTTTGGTGTCGTATGTGTTGTTTTGTCGTTTAGGATTTTAGCTGTACGTAGAATTTCACTGTTCTCTTTTATTTATTGTTCAACGACTGTTCGTACGTAATTCTCCCTTTTGAAATCCCTTACCATCTTTAATCCCTAATTTCTCTCCTCCTGGGCATGAAGACATGAGGAAAACTCAAGGCCGGACACTCATGTTGTTTTGCCTGACAGGCATAACTGTTCATGCAGAACTGTCATGCAAACCTGACGTGATTGTCCGCCCTTACCCTACAAGTATTGGTTATTTGATTTGTAGTTTGTAGTTAGCTGTCATATTTATTATTTCTTCTTTTTTTTCTCTCTCCAGTTTCTTTATCTCTATATATGTATACTCGCAGTACCTACCTAAATGGTCGCCACTCAAGATCAGATCGCCTGGACCTCTTTCTGTCAGGCAATCTGAGCGTGATTCGCGGAAAAAGCTTGAAACCTAGGTCTCTCAGACGGTCTGACAGACCCAGGTCTCGAGGAATTTTTCCGCCACACACGTTACGACGATATGGTCTGACAGATGAGATGGTGTGTCAGACAGTCTGACCGGCCGTGGCTGAATGGGTAGAATATTATACGCCATGTAAAGAAAAGCAATAGGTCTTATTTTAGCTGTATCGTACTTATTACTTTCTATTACTTATGTTCTTGTCGGCTCCCTGATTGGTGGATCTGTGGGCATTGAACCATGTAAGCACGACCCCCGATTGGTGGATTTGGCGATTGAACCATGTACCTAAACAGTTTTCGACATCGGAGGCGATTTTCTTTTTATTTATTTCGAATTCAAACATGTATTGTATTTGATTTTGGTCATTTTAGTGTCGTATTGTTTTGTCAGTTAGGATTTTAGCTGTACGTAGAATTTCACTGTTCTCTTTTTTAAATTGTTCAACGACTGTTCGTATACGTAACGTAATTCTCTTGAACAGTTCCCTTTTTTAATCCCTTACCATCTTTTATCCCTAATTTCTCTCCTCCTGGGCATGAAGACATGAGGAAAACTCTAGGCCGGGCACTCATGTTGTTTTGCCTGACAGGCATAACTGTTCATGCAGAACTGTCAAGCAAACCTGACGTGATTGTCCGCCCTTCCTACCCTACAAGTATTGGTTATTTGGTTTGTAGTTTATAGTTAGCTGTCATATTTATTATTTCTTCTTTTTTTTCTCTCTCCACTTTCTCGATATGTATACTCGCAGTATACCTACCTAAATGCTCGCCACTCAAGATCAGATCGCCTGGACCTATTTCTGTCAGGCAATCTGAGCGTGATTCGCGGAAAAAGCTTGAAAACTAGGTCTCTCAGACGGTCTGACAGACCCAGGTCTCGAGAAATTTTTCCGCCACACACGTTATGACGATATGGTCTGACAGACGAGATGGTGTGTCAGACAGTCTGACCGCCAGTGGCTGAATGGGTAGAATATTATACGCCATGTAAAGAAAAGCAATAGGTCTTATTTTAGCTGTAGCTACAAGTATTGGTTATTTGGTTTGTAGTTTATAGTTCTGTTAGCTGTCGTATTTATTATTTCTTCTTTTTTTTTTCTCTCTCCACTTTCTCTATATGTATACTCGCAGATACCTACCTAAATGCTCGCCACTCAAGATCAGATCGCCTGGACCTATTTCTGTCAGGCAATCTGAGCGTGATTCGCGGAAAAAGCTTGAAAACTAGGTCTCTCAGACGGTCTGACAGATCCAGGTCTCGAGGAATTTTTCCGCCACGTTACGACGATATGGTCTGACAGACGAGATAGTGTGTCACTGTGTCAGACAGTCTGACCGCCAGTGGCTGAATGGGTAGAATATTATACGCCATGTAAAGAAAAGCAATAGGTCTTATTTTAGCTGTATCGTACTTATTACTTTCTATTACCCTTATTTTTCCTACCGTTTGTTTCTACAGTTTATTTTTACGAGAGAAAAAATACATGTAAAAAGAAAATACTGATTTATAATTCCTTTAACTGTGTTTTTGTTTCAAAAATTATCTACAGAAACGCTGTTTACTCTGTGTACAGTAGGTATACGAGTATTGACCATTCTACCTATAAGGTTACCTGTCAGTCAATCTCAGATGAGAGTGATCAGATATCACAATGACCAACACTCGACAGTCATGGTCATTTGAGTAGGTTGTGGGTATTGAATTACAATAATAAAAATAAGGACCGTGTACCAAATGTAGGACTATGCATGACGAAAGTATGTGACAACTTGATAAGAAGAGTCTGTTTGGAATCCTGAATAATTTATTGCAATTTGCAGTGATAAAATTCAGGTGTGAGTACCAAATGTAGGACTTTGAATGACACAAGCATGTGAAAAAAGGGGATTTTGAATCTTGAATTAGAATAATAAAAATAAGGTCCGCGTACCAAATGTAGGACTTTGCATGACAAAAGAATGCGGCAACCTGATAAGAAGAGTCTGCTTTTGAATAATTGCAATTTGCAATAATAAGATTCAGGTCTGAGTACCGAATGTAGGACTTTGAATGACAAATGTATGTGATAACTGATAATGATAAGAAGTGTCTCCTTTGAATATTTTACTGTGGTTTTGATTAGCTGATAAAGACCACCAAGTGCATCACCGGAAGGACAACTTATTAAGCCGTTCAAAGAATTAATGAAGAAATATAATTATTGGCTAGCGACTTTGGTATACCAAATGCTCCAGTTCCCGATAAATCACTGAAGTTAATTAACGTTGGGTGTGATTGATATCCGGATGGGAGGGTATCAAAATCGTGCATTAATGGTTATGCCTTGGTGCCTTATTATGATCGATTCCCCCGAATCCCAACTGATACTGAGCAAGTGAGCAGAGTAGATTTTAGCTACGGCCTAGGTCTTGTTTTCCATTATAGATATCTAAGGTATTCAATGTTCTTACGAATGTAGAGTTCTTATATATATGGTTCTGTGGTTCATATAAGTGCACTTTATAATCTTCTCATAAGTAGCTAGGTATCTACGTCAAACTTTACTGTGTTGCAACTAAATGCAGCCATACAAATCGTTCTATTCGTTCTGAATAACCTTAGTATTCGGTATGTATAGTTGTATAGGATTTCAAGCATCCAGAAATGAGATACTGAGATGGTTTTTGAATGACTCATGCATACCTAGTTCATCATGAGGATATTAGTGATGATATAACTTGTGGGTAACTGGTGTGGAAATGATCCTGTTTCACGAATCTACATATGTAAGTAGGTACCATTTTGTTTGAATAATCCGAATTCCGGAGCTATGATGACGTTTCTTGTCCAGATAGGTACGTTAATCATATCAGAAGATTTACCTTTATACCTACCTAGGTATTTGTACAATATTTTTCGCATGTTTATAGGAACATTTTAGTACGTAGGTGCTTGTTGACGCAACCTTTGAAAAAAAACAAGTTTTTTTTTTTTTTTTTTTTTTTTTTTTTTTTTACTGTGATTTTGATTAGCTGATAAAGACCAACAAGTGCATCACCGGAAGGACAACTTATCAAGGGGCTGTTCAAAGAATTAATGAAGAAATATGTTCCCAATAAATCACTGAAGTTAATTAACGTTGGGTGTGATTGATATCCGGATGGGAGGGTATCAAAATCGTGCATTAATGGTTATGCCTTGGTGCCTTATTACGATACTGAGCAGAGTAGATTTTACCTACGACCTAGGTCTTGTTTTCCATTATAGATATCTAAGGTATTCAATGTTCTTACGAATGTAGAGTTCTTATATATAAATAATTATGGTTCTGTGGTTCATACAAGTGCACTTTATAATCTTCTCATAAGTAGCTAGGTATCTACGTCAAACTTTACTGTGTTGCAACTAAATGCAGCCATACAAATCGTTCTATTCGTTCTGAATAACCTCAGTATTCAGTACCTATGTATAGGATTTCCAGAAATGAGATAGGTACTGAGATGGTTTTTGAATGACTCATACATAGGTAGTTCATCACGAGGATATTAGTGATGATTATAACTTGTGGGTAACTGGTGTAAAAATGATCCTGTTTCACGATTCTACATAATTATGTAAGTAGGTACCATTTTGTTCGGATGATCCGAATTCCGGAGCTATGATGACGTTTTTTGTCCAGATAGGTACCTACGTTAATCATATCAGAAGACTTAAAAGAATATCTATTTACCTTTATACCTACCTAGGTATTTGTACAACATTTTTCGCATGTTTATAGGAACATTTTGGTACGTAGGTACTTATGTTGACGCAACCTTTGAAAAAAAAAAAAAAAAAAAACAAGCTGCATCCGTCCCTCCGGGAAAACCAGTTTTTTTTTTTTTTTTTTTTTTTTTTGTTTTTTTGGGAAAAAAATTCGCACCACACTTTCGTGTTCCTGATGAAAAGAGTATTTGAGTATAAGGTCGACCAGTTTTGATACAGTCCTCTATGGCACAGACAGAGACAGACACACCGAAGCGATACAATAGCCCGCCACTACTCCTTTTATTATTATAATAATATAATAATAAGGTAAGGGACGATCTAAAAAAAAGGATTACCATGGGATAGCATAATAAGGTATATGTCCTATAATATTAGCTTATCTTGCCGTCTTCTCTATCCGCTAGCGATTGTGTAATCTATAAATTCATTTGAGTGTATCACTGACATCTGATCCACCTTCAAATACTATACGTATAAAACTAACCTTATCGATTGAAGCAATCGAACTGAGACCGCTAGTAGCTAGTTGGGTAGAGTGTCTGGCCTCGTAAGCGCTAGGCCCGCGGTGGCGTATCCCGCCCGGCGGATGTGCTGTTACTCCTGATGGGATAATTTCGGTTCTCGATAGCGCTGGGGTTATCCTGTCTTCCCTCTTCTTCGATTCAGGACGGAAAACATTCAGGTATAGCAGTTAGTTCTTCCGCTGTCAACCACGTCTAAAAGGGCAAAGCAAAAAAAAGGGACCACCTACCTATTCCATCGTATTAGGCACGGAACTCAGCGACAAAGAAACCTGAAAAATGGAAAAAAAAAATCCTAGGTACCACCTACTCGCGGTACCTATCTTCAAAAGAACTATCGAACTCTGGTTCATTCTTAATAGACGGTAGGTCTAATAGCAATAGACCTCGAATACTGCTGTAATAAAGCGCAGACAATCCAAACTTCTAATTCAACCCCAATCTCAGTCAGACATGAATTCAGATATCATCCCTGTGGAGGCAAAAGGTTTTTTAACCCATCCAGATTCAGATTTCAGATATCATCCCTGTGGAGGCAAAAGGTTTTAACCCATCCAGATTCAGATTTCAGATATCATCCCTGTGGAGGCAAAAGGTTTTAACCCATCCAGATTCAGATTTCAGATATCATCCCTGTGGAGGCAAAAGGTTTTAACCCATCCAGATTCAGATTTCAGATATCATCCCTGTGGAGGCAAAAGGTTTTAACCCATCCAGATTCAGATTTCAGATATCATCCCTGTGGAGGCAAAAGGTTTTAACCCATCCAGATTCAGATTTCAGATATCATCCCTGTGGAGGCAAAAGGTTTTAACCCATCCAGATTCAGATTTCAGATATCATCCCTGTGGAGGCAAAAGGTTTTAACCCATCCAGATTCAGATTTCAGATATCATCCCTGTGGAGGCAAAAGGTTTTAACCAATCCCGATTTCAGATAGATCATCCCTCTCGAGGCAAACGCAAGTAAAGTTCAAATCTTGAAGGAAATTAAGACAAAGGTCGCTCAAATGTGGTACCTACCCCCGACTTTGAGCTGTTGAAGTCCTCGAACCGTCATGATGCGATGCTTCCCAGTTTCCACCGGCTGTAATGGTTGGTCTGGCTGGAACGCTGGATGCTGGATTTTACGAGGACAGTAGGCAGTCCAGCCGAAAGACAATGTTGTTGTACCTACCTATTTCTTGTTCAAAATAACTAAGAATACCTAATAGGAGCTAAGAATAATAAAATTCTTAGCTTTATCAAAATAACGCCACACTTCGTGGTCCACAAAAAATATACATACATAGAATAGAATGTGTATGCAATGTGCTTTACATTCTGAATAAGGAAAAGTACAACATGTTGCGTTTGAAAAAGTATTCAGGCGCTATAATGGTATTGTAAGCTGTCCAGGTTTGCCAGAAGGCCCACTGTCAGAGAGATTCTTTTTGGTTTTTGGGTGCCCCTGCCCCTTCACCCTTCTGACTCTTTTTCTGAGTGATCACATGTTTATTATCATCTTTTTATTTCACTGTATTTATAGGTACCTCTATGATAATAGATCAGTTGCGCTTACTTGTGTGATGTTTCAAAGTCATAGAGCAGGAAAAATGAGGACCAACGGAATTTTTCTTTTTCTTCTACGACTTCTAGATACCGAGATAAATCGATTTAAATAATACCGATAAATCGTAAAGTTTGACGTCACGACATATGCTCCCGTAGGCGATGACGTCATAACTCATGACTCCCGCTTCGTTTGTTTGTGCGCAAGCGTTTCTGCGCATTTTGACATTAAGTCTGACGTCACAACTCTATGAACTTTTTAATTGAAACGGCAATTAAAAATTGAATTTTCGACCTTCTAAAGTTACTTTTTCGGAGTTTTGACTTCAGATTTGGATTTCTCACAACTTTTTACGTAGGAATCGACCTTTTATTAATAATATTTTCCCAATAGATCAGTTGCGCTTACTTGTGTGATGTTTCAAAGTCATAGAGCAGGAAAAATGAGGACCAACGAAATTTTTCTTTTTCTTCTACGACTTCTAGATACCGAGATAAATCGATTTAAATAATACCGATAAATCGTAAAGTTTGACGTCACGACATATGCTCCCGTAGGCGATGAAGTCATAATTCATGACTCACGCTTCGTTTGTTTGTGCGCAAGCGTTTCTGCGCATTTTGACATTAAGTCTGACGTCACAACTCTATGAACTTTTTAATTGAAACGGCAATTAAAAATTGAATTTTCGACCTTCTAAAGTTACTTTTTCGGAGTTTTGACTTCAGATTTGGATTTCTCACAACTTTTTACGTAGGAATCGACCTTTTATTAATAATATTTTCCCAATAGATCAGTTGCGCTTACTTGTGTGATGTTTCAAAGTCATAGAGCACGAAAAATGTGGACCAACGGAAATTTTCTTTTTCTTCTACGACTTCTAGATACCGAGATAAATCGATTTAAAAAATACAGGTAAATCGTTAAGTTTGACGTCACGGCATACGCTCCCGTAGGCGATGACGTCACATCAAATGTCCCGAGCAAAGCTCCCTTGCAGGCAACGCATTAATGTGTTTGTGCGCATACGTTTCTGCGCAGTTCTTTCTGCTCCTCCGCTAGCGCGCTTGCATAGTGGCGCTACCT